>NW_013665791.1:487573-500184 GCF_000517525.1 Limulus polyphemus | reverse complement strand
AACGCCCCCACGGCTGAAAGGGCGAGCATGTTTGGTGTGACGGGGGTTTGAACCCGCGACCCACAGATTGTGAGTTGAGTGCCTTAACCACCTGGCCATGCCGGGCCTTTTCATTTATAAATTAAGTTAATATTATATACTCTTATTTATATATTAAAATAAGTTTATCATAAATTTTGCATTTAACGCACAATATGAAAAATATTTAACATGAAAAATAATTATATTAGCAATCTTACTTGAGGTATAAGGATTTCAGTTGTTGTTTTTAAGTATTTGTTTAGTGAACGAACAAATTATATGAGTGAAGCCTAATATTTAGGTTATAGATTTAAAGATTTACGCTGCCGTATGTATGAATTAATATGAAAAAAGCAGATTTTGCCTTATGTAGAACAAATAATATTGTTTCTATTAGTAACATTTGTCCAAAATTTTGCAATTTTGAACACATTAATATGCGAGCATAGGTTTTTACCATGTTTAAAAGAAACCGAAACTAAACGAACATGTAACGTGTGTACAAAATCAAACTTTCAGTGTAAACTCGCAGACGATGAATAATATGCCATATTTGTAAATACACAATGTCTATGGCAAATACTTAAACTTCATTACATTCGATGCAACTTCTCTACGCTTCTTAATCTGATTGGCAAATGCTTTTAGAATAAACTGTGAGCAACACCTCTCCGTAGTTTGACCACTCGACTGACCAGATACTTGACGTGAGCCCCAGGTGGCTCAGCGATAAGTCTAAGGGCTTATTAACTCTAAACACCAGGTTCTATACTCGCATAGGGCACAGCATAGATAGCTCATTTTGTAACCTTGTGCTTAATAACAAAGAAACAAACAAAAGCGTCACGTGAAGTCAAATCAAATGTGTTTCTATGTGTATATGATTTTTAACACAGATTAATTATTTTTAGATCAAAAGACTCTATTAGAAATGACAAAGTTTTATATGCTTTAAAAATGCAATGAAAGTTTCTTATGTCTTAAGACAGAAGTTATTTTAAGCAGATGGCTCAACAATGTAGTAAAGGTCTAGTGTTTTGTGTTTATAGTTCAGAGTATATCGGAATGTGCCATACCAAAGCATAGTGTTTTGTAAACACATAAAATGTGATGTTAGATCAAACGCTACTTTTTGACAAAACGTAAAACAATAAGTGTTGTATGTTTATTATGTTTAGTTATTATGACTAGTATGTTAATAAACTGTTTTGAAAAATGTTAATAGTTTTCTCCATTTTTACAGTCCTCATATTATTTATTGACTTATTTTGCACAAAGTAATTTGTATACATCATAGAAAGTTTAGTAACTTAGGGATAAAATTAGATGTACTAAAACATGAGAGTGAAAACAGCACCTTACAAGGCTATATCGACAATGACAATCTGAATATAAGTTAAAACAAGAGCAATCAGAGAGATTGAATACCTTCCCCCGCCACTCCTTTTCGAGATTGCATCCGTTTTTATTAGATAACGTCAAATTTCACCTTCGAAAATTCAGAAAATTCTTCTCTGATCCGAAATAATCAACAATCCGGATCATATTTTGTAGCTTGATGAGGAGTCTTAACTTAAATGCACCCATGAAATTTGATACAAATTCGATCACGCTTTACAGAGTTATTAATCCAAAACCGCGAAAATGCCCTATCTCGCCATTATAAAAAAATTCTTCGAAGTGATCCAGAATCCAGGTTGGGATTTGGGTCCAGAACAAATTTGGAGAGGACCGTCCCATACTGACTTCCCATCTTGAATAAAATGTTCGTGTACATAGATCTATTAGTTTTCGAGATACGCGCGCGGAAACACAGACAGACAGGCACACACACACGGATCAGATTGGAATACCCTCGTCCCTCTCCTGGAACGAGGGTAACACCGTACTGATTATATAACTTTATTTTTGTTTGGATGTACTGTATTGCCTTTAGTTAGTATAATATGATTGGATAAGATATTTAGAGTTTGGGTATTTTATGCAAACATTAATTTAAACATGAAAATCTGATTTCATGGTTATATAAATCAAACTGTAGGTTCAACTAGAGTATTGATAATCATGTGAATAATCCACAAAGAAAACTTCACAAAGTCAAACTGTAACATGCTCCGTGAAACGATAATATATATATAACTATGTATTCAAACGATTTGTTTACTTCTGTATGCATAGATAGCGAAATCAAATTATGACTTATGAAACAGACCATAACGACACTGTAGAAATAGTGTGAAATATTTTAGTCGAGGTCAAACAAAGATCATTATGAGATCGAGTCCACTTCTTTTATCACAGGCTAGGACATTTATACATCTATCGAATAAATAATCCAGGTGTACCAGAGTTTTCCTAAGGAGTTTTTTCACCTGCACAGTTATATTTTAACTTCATCATTTTTTAATACACGATGCCTTGTTGCACCTCATATATACAGGACTAGTGACGAATGATCCAAAAATGAAGAATATTCTAGTAAATACATTTATTTATCAAGTTCGGAATGGAATTTTATAATCTATTTAAATATAATAGTACTTTTTGTTGTGTGTCCATGTAATTACTTCGCAGGGTTTGGATAGATCTTCACCAAATTCGGTATGGAGATTCATTGGGTCCGTAGGGAGATACATACAAAATTTTAAGTCTTGCATTTTGCAACTTTTCATGTCTTAAGATAACCTTTCATGAATTTATATAACTTCCGTCCAGGGGACGGGTACTCCAGCTAGTATGAAATATGTTTTTTGAAATATTTTTCCACTTGAAGTTTCTTATATAGGTGAATTTTTAACTGCACAAATATTTTTACAGGTGCACAACTTGTAATCAACTGCACACTAGAAAAAAAACCCTGGACTATACGTATATTACTAGCTACGTTATTTGTAATCAGTTTTATTAGTCGTTTTTGAGACACCGTCTTAAGTTTAAAACACGCAAACAAGGTTTTATTCACAACTAGCTAGGCTTACGCAAAACCGTTATTATTAAGGTAACAGCCATAAAAAAGTTTGACTGACTTGATTGATCTAATAATAGAGTATAAAAAAATGAATGATGGGTGCAAGCTATGAATATCAAAACGTTTCTTTCTTACTTCTTTATCGTGAATATTTCTTTTTTTGTCTGGCACTTGAAAATCAATTACCTGTTCATAATAGTTGTGAAAAAATATAGAAATAAATTCAGTCGTGAGTAAATAATCACCTTTTCAGGGAGTGTTTGAGTTCTCTTTTAACTTACCATACAGTAACCTAAATCAATTTAAGTGTGTAAATAATATGATGGTATTGCATATAATTTATTTTTGGATATTATATGCGGAAAAGCTGTTCAATTATTATATCACTTTCATTATACAAACAAGTTTGTAATAATAGCATAACTTGTTCATTGTTACTCAGTTTAAGTTAAGATGTTGTAGTCAGTTAGGAATGTTATAATTTTTGTTATATTATAAGTATTAGAATTATACTTGTTATAAGACATTAGTAACAGGCCTATTACATTTTTAAACACTACATTTTTAATTTAGTCCCTTATGGATTTTCAAGAATCAAAAGAGTGTATAATAACAGTGTTCCAACCACACTATATTTGCAATATCCATTGCTGATTACATGTTTCTCTCAATCCAGAGATATTCAGGTAGGTTGTGATACAACAAACACAGTTGTGGTCGGAACATTATTTATGCAAGCCATTTGATACAACAACAGTTGTTATGGTGTTCACACCTTCTACAATTCGATTACATTATACTTGTCATAAGACATTAGTATTAAGCCTGTTACATTTTTAAACACTACATTCTTAATCTAGTTCCTTTGGGAAGAGGAGTGTACAATGTTGTTAGTTTCATTTAGTTTAATTACTGGCGATAAGTATTGTAACTCTCGCCCCCTGAGGGGGTGCGAGGTTATTCCGATCAGGTCCATGTGTGTCTGTGTTTCCGCGCGCTTATCTAGAAAACTAATAGATCTATTTGTATGAAAATTTTAAACAAGATGGGAAGTCAATATAGGACAGTCTTCCCCAAATTTGGTCCGGATCTGGGAAGATAAGGCATTTTCGAGGATTTAGGTTAATAACTCTGTAATGTGTGATCGGATTTGTACCAAATTCCATGAGCACATTAAGGTGAGACTCTTAATCACACTACAAAATATGATTCGGATCATTGATCATTCTGGATCTGAAAAGGAGCGGCAGGGAGAGGGTATGAAATCTCTCTGATTGCTCTTGTTTTACAAGTTACAGATTTTACAGTGAGTAATATTTTTCATTTAAACAAGTTATGGCGATCGTTGGTGCGATTACTGCCAGTTACACAGGTTTTAACGGTAAAGAAGGTTTTTGTATTGAAATCAACACTAACAGTGATAGAACAATTTTTTCGATTTGACAATCGATAATGGTTATTTATGTGTGCGTTTATTTATCAATACGCGTGGATTGACAGGCTATTTATTTATCTATTTATTTCATAGATGAAAAAAACGAAAAAATCTAAATGAGTTTAAATATATTGAAGGATGTTGTGCGAAAGATTTGGGTAAGATTAGGAATGTCTGGGGAACAACGATCAAAAACATATAGTCGTGTCTGGGCATTTGCTTATTGTGAGATTGACTGTTTAATTTTTAAAGCTTCTCTGATTTTTCTTCTGTTAATGTTAGGTTGTTTTAGTATGGTGACATTCTGTTCGGAAAATTGGTTGTTTTTGTTCATATGTTCATGGACTTGGAAAGGGTTTTTTTTAAGTGTTCTTTTAACCTAATGTTCAGATTACGACTTGTTTCACCCATGTAAAAGGCTGAGCAATTGCTACACTACATTTTGTAAATGTTTCCTGACAGGGTGGGCTCGTTATATTATTTTGTTAACATGTGTTTAATTTTCATTCTAGGGATGAAAATTAATTTTGTTGTAAAATTTAGGTTATATTTACGTGCTAGTCTTTTCCAAATTTATGTTAGAAGTATGTTAATATTTTGTGTATACAGGATAGTGCCAGTGATTAGGTTCCTTCATTTTGTGGAGTATTTTTGGGGTTTGTTTGTTTTTTAACCATGTCCTCTCTGTTTTTTTGTTTCTAATTCATCAATAGTTTATATAACTACTGTGATAGGATTTGATTTACGTCAGTGAAACTTTGAGTTAACTTCTTCAAATATGTTTTCAGTGGTGCATACAATGTATGCTAAACGCAGGAGGATTTTTAGAGTGCCTAGCTTCTGGTGGATTACTTGAATAGAAAAACCAGTTTATGTAGTTTCTGCTGTGTCTTTTTTCTGGGAATTTTAGTGGTAAAGTCTCGGGTGATGTTAACATTCAAAAAATGTTTGTAGTTATTTTCATTTTCAACTGTAAATTGTATGTCTTTACGTATGATGTTTATGTGTTAAAGGAATTTTGTTCCTTTATCCTGACAAATCAATCCGCAAATAAGTCACCTACATAACTAAGTCAAAAGGAAAACGTATATGAAGAGATGTCTATGAAATGTTGTTCTTTGGGTTGTAAAGAGTGGCTAATGTACTTGAAAACGGATTTCCAATGACAAGTTCATGTAACGAAAGAAACACGAATCTTTGTATTAAAAGCAAATAAATATGGCTAATTGTAACAGTTCGTGTAGGCGTTCTTGTTTTATGTTGATGCTTGTTTTTGGGTCTTGTAAAACAATTTCTGCTCATCAGGCTGGCCGTGACACAATAAACATAGAGGTAGTCAGACCACTATTTATATAAGCCATTAGTTACAATAAAACCTTTTTTTTTGTTTTATTCTATATTTTATAATTTTCTCATTCACGCAGTTCTTTTATTACCATTCCATTGCAGTAATTTCTAAACAATAATTGAATACTGTTCTAACTTGCTGGTTGAGATCGGTTTCCTACAGTTTCTGCATTATTGTGCATATTGTTGCCTCCTGTAACATGACTTCCATTGCAATGGTTTCTAAACAATATATATAATTACTATGTTATTAATTCAAAAATATAACCAAAGCAACGTTTACAGCAAACAAGTTATGATTTTAATTATTACAACGTTTCGACCAGTACTATCAGGTCATTATCTGGTGAAAATTGTTATATTATGTTTTAAATATCAGGGTATTTGCACCATTATGAATATTGTTGCCTACTGTAGCATGACTAATTTCAGTGATTTTTAAACAATACACGTAAGAGTGTCCTGATTTGCTGCGTTATGAGTGGTTTTAGATATCAGAGTTTTACTATGATTTGAATAATGTTGATTACTGTTTCATGATTACAAAACTGTTATAGGCTGAGGGCTTACGCTGACCAAAAAAAGTAAATGAAAACCATAAGCTTAGTATTTAGATATGGTGAATAACTATTGATCGAAGCCGTTATATTTGAAAATTGATATTGTTTGGTGATTTATATGTAAAACTTGATCATTAAAAATGCTCTGCTTATGTTGTCTATTAGTTATATTTCTGAAGACATAACCATATGTGACAACATGTACAAATGGTTGAGTACGTTATATTAAAACCATGTTGAATATTCAAATCAGCAAGTCACTTGACAACTATAGCCAACATAAAGTTATGGTTTAACGGAATGTATCAAAACTACATTTTACCATTGTTTGGTTTATCTTAAATAGTGCGATACCACTGAAAGTTGACCACTTTTGGGAAGAGTATGTAACAATACTTTCCAACGCAAAATATTCATACACTCAGACTATAACGGTATATTCAGATCGTTGATTTAAAATTTTTAAGACGGGAATATTCTTGTAATTAATGAGATTGAAAAAGAAAGGAATATAGATCAACTTGGGGAATCAGTATCATACAGAAAGAAACCTGCAATAAGTCGTACACCAGCTGCGGGAAGCAAGGTTCGGTAACAGGTGAGAATCCAATAACACAAAGATCAGTGGCAAATGCTGTCCTCGTATCACAGGCAACAGTACTCAACACAATCAAGAAGGAACTCCGATTGGAGGGATTCACTAAGATAAGGCATCGAGTCATATCTCCTGTTCAACCGTTGCATACCTCAAGCAGTTGGTGAATGGAACGGGTTTGCATACCTCAGGCAACTGGAGAATGTAACAGGTATTCATGCCATATGAAGACATACCAGCCAAGTTGCCGGATGCCTATTGATTTCTGTGCAATTGGATTGTTGAAACTAGATGGATTATGTAAGAAGAGAGTGTGCTTCGGATATAACTGCCTTAAGTCGGAACCTTTTGTAATAAAACTACGCTGCAGGCCCCTTGTAATGACATACGATATTCAGACAGAGCGTGACTGACCGTGGCGACATTGACTGTAATGATGTAGCGAGACTCAAAAATCGTTCTAATATAACGTACTCAAACTTTGTATATAACTAACTACTGTTTTGATGATAATGATTATGCATGGAAGAATAACGAAATATTAATTTTTTTCATATTTGTATGAAATACGTGCTTGTTTTTAGTTATATGTAATTTTTCTTAGATCTTAGGATTAAAAATTCATAAAAGTCATAAAATTATTGACGTTTTGAAAGCGAATGAATATCTATACGGCAAACTCACCCGATGAACCAATAATTCCCAAAGCTCTGAAGATAAAATCGACCAATCCGGTGGCTTCTTGATTGGCCTCGTGAAGCTGGTAATTCATAGATCCGTAAAAACTATACTTCAGGGAATCTTCCTTTGTTGATTTTAAATACAGGCGTCTCCTATCAGCTACTGAAATCTATGAGAACGACGAAACTGAATTAAAAGATTGCCTAACAGTAATTTTCTTAATTGAATGTCTGACCACCAGGTTATAAGAATTAATAGCTGCAGTAACCGAATCTAATACCAGTAACATAGGACTTTAACACAATATTATGTCATGTAGCCGGTTAGCAACAGTGCAGCGACTGAAAGCTGGGCAACATTAAAAATAAACTTTAGCTAAGATAAACACAGAACTGTACATCAACCCCCAAAACAACAAGATAAAAAAGTAGAATCAGACTTGTGTTATTTCTCCACCTGCTTGTAACAAGTGTGCGAGTGTCAGGGGAGAACATCGAAGGTATGAACATCCCCCACACAGATGTCCGAGATGATATAGAAATAGCATTCAGGGGTGTATATTTCAAACACATTATTTGTAGGAACACTCCCACGATAAATATTACCATAAGTTACTTAAGGTATACATACAGCTATTAATTAATTATTCTTCGTTTATTTATTGTATTTTTTTTCAAAATTTTGTTTAGGCACGTGTCTTTTTGCCTATATGCCCCTGGCAGTCTCTTTTATTGTTCTTGCAATAAAACTACAGAAAATTTTCATATGTCGATAACAGGTGTTCATGTTTGAATGACTGGAATAGAAAATAAAGTTTTTCATGCATGGATATGTATAGAAATTATACAAATGTGAAGTTACGCGGGTAAGAGTGTGACATTATGTGGCTTTATAAACCAGATTGAATATTTGCGGACACTTTTAATAGAACTTAGCCGATTGATAAATAACTCCTCATTGAAGTAAATATGCTTTTGTCGTCTACCCATATTAAATAACATCCACAACTACATAAGTTAGACTTTATAAACTTATACCATAAAAGACAATGGTTTGATCGAAAATGAAATTACGTTTTTTATATTTTATCTACAAATACAAACACAGGGAATCGGTTCTATAGATTTAGCCATCATTCTACCTTTGGTAGGAAAAATACATCATTATTTACGTAGAAACAAAATTTTACTTCACATTGCCCTAAGAAAAGACCCTATCCCAACGTATGTTTTGAGTTTATATACAAGAAGATTATTAATAACAAACATCACTACGTAAAAACAATTTCAGTAATTTCAGCTGATTACAGCGCCACCGATGTTTTATTTTCTAGTAAGTTAGTTGAATGCTACTACTTTAGGCTTTGAAAATCTTTTCAGAAAATAACTTTCTTCCGAAAAAGTAATTCTTTCTCTTAAAGATTTGTATGAGATATAAAAAATAATAACATTTTACACTTTAACCACGAGGTGAATCTTTATTTCTTATTATAATTTTTACTTATAGCTAGATTATTTTACTCGCTGAAATGGAATTATCTTAAAGGAGTGACTAAGAAATCAAAAGGAATAACAGTAGTATTTATGATTTTTCACTGGGAATCTAGAGTCGATTACTGGGTTTACTCCTTTAAACGAGCATTTTGTCTGTTTGTTTGTTATAGAAGTTTCGCACAAAGCCACACAATGGTTTCCCTAATTTTGAACTGATAGACTAGAGGAAAGGTAGCTTACTAACAGCATCCAACGTTAATTACTGGGCTTCTCTTGTCCAATTGAATAATAGGACATGGCTGTAAACTATGAATCCATGGATTCACAGTCTACGATAACCACTTAGCCACGCCCAGTCCATTAAACAAACATGAATTCCATCAGATAAACACTTTAGAAGTAAATTGAAAATTTTCGAAACAATATCAACTAAGAATTTACTGTTGATGAAAGTTTCAGAACTTTTCACATTGTGAAAAGATGTTGAAATTTCCAAATGATACAAACAAACAATTAAGTTTGATGTTGATCAATATTCTCTTACAAAAACAAATGCATAAACAAAACGATTAATTTGCGTACTAGCCTGATATTTCCATTTTATAATGTCTTAATTATGTGTGTCTTCTAATTTAACGTCTATTTGTTGTTAAACAATCGCATTTTGATGTATCAGAATATCTATAATCAAGTTGACTGTGAAATAAAGCTAGCATCGTTTACGAGTACTTTATTTGTTGTTATGAAAAAGGGTAGTTAAAAGAAAGTCCAGTTGAATTTATAACACAAAACTATAAACCTTAAGTAAACGACGTATTGGAAATTAAAACAAAATGAATTTAGTTTTTATATATATTTCAAAAAGATCAAACATCTAAGTATTAAATTAACATAGAACAACAACAGAACAACTTTGTTGAAGGTTATTTGTTTTTACATAGTTTGGTTTATAATCACAGCTTGAAGGTGTCTCTAAAAATAAAATAAAAACATATCATTTTACTGATTTTTTATGCTGATTATTTTCATCAAAAAGTATTCCAGTTAGTAATAGATCTTTCGAATAAACTCTTTTAAAGTAACAACCGAGCTCTAATTGAAAGTAACCATACGTATGTGATGTGTAATGTGATTTCTCATATTTCGAGGAGAAAAAAACATTTTAATTAAATTTACTTTAAAACAAGTGCTTCAGCGTTAAATCTGAGAGCTTATAAAGCCAAAAAGTGTATTTTCGATACCCTTGGTGAGCAGATTACAAATAATCCATTGTGTAGCTTTATGCTAAACAGCAAACATTGAAACTAAATTAAAACCCATGACGGCCAAGTTTAGCCACCAGGTGACAAAATGTCTAAATAGCAATTAAAAACAATTGAATTATAAGTAAGTATGATAATTATTTCAAAGAATCTAAATATATATATATTTAGTAATAATTTTCACATGCCTTTAAATATAATTGTGGCTTTAATTTCACGTTTGATAATCAGTTTGACACACGTAACCATGACGAAAGTTGTGAAAGAAGTTACGTGTTCGAAAGTGAAACTCGAATAGAAAACGTGTGAACAACGTACACAGGTAAGCGGATTTAATAGCATATACAAGGAAGTTATACTGTTGTTTAAGATATTCAATACAAACTGTTTTGCCGTTATTGCCCAATTTTCGCAAACAAATTTGTAATATTCACATACAAGGTCTTTTCATTACCTAAATTAGAAAAAAAAATCAGTTAAATAAAGCTGAATTGAGTCTTAAATACTCTAACACCAGTTATCTACGGCTAAGTTGTATCTTTCTTCTATTATACCAATTAAGCAAGGTTCAACTGTGCCTTAAATACTATCATACCAATTACTTAGCCCGGCATGGCCATGTGATTAGGGTGCTCGACTCGCGAGTTCGAATCCCCGTCACACCAAACATGCTCGCTCTTTCAGCCGTGGGGGCGTTATAATGTGACGGTCAATCCCACTATTCGTTGGTAAAAGAGTAGCCTAAGAGTTGGCGGTGGGTGGTGATGACTAGCTGCCTTCCCTCTAGTCTTACATTGCTAAATTAGGGATGGCTAGCGCAGATAGCCCTCGTGTAGCTTTGCACGAAATTTAAAACAAACAAACCAATTACGAAAGGCTAATTTGCATCTTACATAGTATCATATCATTTAAGAAATACTAAATTATATCTTAAATATTATTACATCAATAAAAAAAAGTAGTGTTTAATATTTTAAATACTATCACACCAGTCAAGTAACGCTAAGTGTCTTAAATATTATTATTATACCAGTCGAGTAAGGCTTAGTGTGTTAAATGTTATTATTATACCAGTCGAGTAAGGCTTAGTGTGTTAAATAACATCATATCAGTTAAGTAAGAATAAGTTGTAATTTAACTAGCATCACATTAGTAAAGCAATTCTAGGTCTCTTAAATACTATCACGGCATTTACGTAAAGTGAGCTTTCAATATTATCAAAGCAGTAAAGTAAGGCTAAGTACCTTGAATACTACCTTAGCAGTCAAGTAAGGCTAAGTTATGCTTTAAATACTACTATACCAGTTATATAAGGTTAAAACGAGTCGTCTACATTGACATAAGAAAACAATGAATGTCGAGGTGTTGGGACCGGAATTTTTTGTCTACATAGACATAAGAAAACAATGAATTTCAAGGTGTTGGGACCGGAATTCTTTGTCTACATAGACATAAGAAAACAATGAATGTCGAGGTGTTCGAACCAGAATTTTCTGTCGACATCAACCGTTATTCATCTAAGTAGACTACGAAAAAACGAGGTACGATTTTCTGTAATAAAGATAATCAAAGAGAGGAATTTATAATGAAGTCGACAAGAGTGGATGTCGACTTACACGGGGTCGACTTAAATGTAACAGGTCGAGGTTGTCATCAGAGCTTAAAAGTGTTAATTGTAGGTTTCAAAAAAAGAATTCCGGTCCCAACACCCTGAAATCCATTGTTTTCTTATATCTATGCCAACAATATACGTAAAAAAGGCGCTTCCGATGGCAATTAGTATGGGGAAGCCGGGAAGACAGGTAGAATAATATATGTACTTGGTTCAGTGTAACTCGCTGCTATCTTTAAACGGTAATGTCGACAAACTTTACATGGCCCAATAACGTCGACATAAACGGGTAGCACCATACTTGTAAGTTATGTTGAAAGACTATTTATTACTTGTAACCTTTGTTCAAAAGTCTCTAATCACCGCTCTTGAGGTTTGACAACCTCGGCTTATTAGTTTTACATTTTGAGACAACTTTTGACTATCGCTTGTTAACTTTTATTTATCATTTTAATTTATATGGCAACATATAATTATTCCTTTTATGTTCCCTGACAGTCTGTACTTATCACTTTACCTTCTGTTGTCGACTTTTAATTATTATTTTAAATTATGTGACAGCATCTAATTATTCCTTTTACGTTCTCTGACAGTCTGTACTTATTACTTTAAGTTCTGTTGTGAGCTTTTAATTATG
>NW_013665791.1:455450-486573 GCF_000517525.1 Limulus polyphemus | reverse complement strand
TTATTCCTTTTACGTTCTCTGACAGTCTGTACTTATTACTTTAAGTTCTGTTGTCAGCTTTTAATTATTATTTTAAATTATGTGACAGCATCTAATTATTCCTTTTACGTTCTCTGACAGTCTGTACTTATTACTTTAAGTTCTGTTGTCAGCTTTTAATTATTATTTTAAATTATGTGACAGCATCTAATTATTCCTTTTACGTTCCCTGACAGTCTGTACTTATTACTTGACGTTCTGTTGTCAACTTTTATTATTGTTCCAAATTCTGTGACAACCTTCAATTATTCTTTATTCTCTAATCATAACTTATAAGGTTTGAGTTAATCACCACTTGTTCCATTCCTGAATGAGAAAATTCACTTATTACGCTATTATTGAAACTGATAGGCAGAAAGAGTGTTGAGTGCAGCGGTAATTTCAGCAATTTAAATAATTATATAATAACAGTTAGGAGGTTTGATTCCTCCTGTTTCATACGAATGTTCCCCCTTTTCAAAAAATTCCAATACACAGTTATTATTTTACCAAATACCTAACAGCCAATTAAGAATGAAATAAATAATCAGGAAGTCAAAAGTTGTTCTTACGGCGTTTTGTTATTGGCTATCGAATATTTTCTATTTTGTTTTGCTTACAAGATAAATGGGCATTGAGCTCTTGATTATACCTAATTTGTGTTATAAAGTAAAGAGCAGAGCTCTATATGTTTCTTATAGAATATTTGAATGCTTGTTATTAATCGCGGGAGTATTTGGCGTTTTAACAAATGAAAAGAAAATTAACAATTTATAAGTACCCCTAGTCTTGTTGAGTTTTGTTTTTTACTTTGAATTTTATGGCTGTAAAACAGATCAATGAGTTTAAATGGAGCTGCTTTGAAAAAAATTATATACCTTTACCGCTCAGCTGTATGCTATAAATAAAACAATGAAAGAAAATTGCCAAAGCAACGTTTAATATGACAGATACTTTAGCTTTATCTGATGTAGAATGAAAATATTTTTCGATGGCATAATTACAATGAATTAAGATTTCAACATCTTATGAGGGTCTCAACCTGTCTGTGTACCATAAAACTTGTCTGAAATAATAAAATTAATAATAGTATCAAGAAACATAAGCTGAAACTGAAAGCGTATAAGTACATAAATGTTAGGCCTAAAAGTTGTCATTAAAATCATGTAAGCTGCAGATGAACCCCAGTACTCTTAGTTTGTTAATTTTTCAGATTCCGAAACAGAGTTGTGTAGAAATAGCATTTCAGATATATCTGTTTCCCCAGGTGGCTCAGAGGTAAGTCCGAAGGCTTATAACACTAAAAATAGGAGGTTTGATACCCGCGGTGGGCAGAACTCAGACAACCCATTTTGTAGCTTTGTACGAAACAAACAGATCTCTTTCTTTTATCTTCCACAACTCACTGTTTAAGAGGCCTTTCGTTTGATATCAGAACTCGTCAGTGGGACTGAACTGATTTGGAATTCTAAATGGACAAACTAAAAGACGTGTGAAAAATAAACATCTGCAGTTTACGTGATTTTTGTCACAGAGCTATTGATTTCTAATGCTTCATCAGCTTTTGACGTATAATTATAAAAGTAGTATACTGCATATGTAAATGACGTTTCTGAGGAAATTTTCACGATTCTTCAACATTT
Source organism: Limulus polyphemus (assembly GCF_000517525.1). Lineage (NCBI taxonomy): Eukaryota > Metazoa > Arthropoda > Merostomata > Xiphosura > Limulidae > Limulus > Limulus polyphemus. Next base: position 484,912 of record NW_013665791.1, on the reverse strand, counting down.
CTGCAGGTGTTCTTCAAAGTTCTGTTTTATCATTTTTACTCTATTTACTCTATATTGCAGATGTACCGCAACTTGGTTATCCTGTCGATTTATTTCAGTCTGCAGATGACCCAGTCCTACTTGCTACTTGCCAGAGTACTTCAACATGTTGTTAATTGTTTTCTCCAGTGGTGTAAAACCTGGCGCCTTTTAATGAACAGCTCTGAAACTAAAGCTATACCGTTTAGTCCAAGCCGTAAGGACCTTAAGTCTTGTCGCGATCCTCGACTTTTCAATATCCGTCTTGATCATTTTCCCATTCAGCTCTCAGATGTTGTCAACTATCTGGTTTTTACCTTTGGTAAACATCTCACCTACAAAACCAACCTTACTGCCATCTACTCCAAAGTCTTCAAGAGATCAAATATTATGTGATGCTTTATTGGGACCTGCTCTGGATTAACAACTTCTATTTCACTTCTTCGGCTTTTCTCTTTAGCAGCGGTCGTCGTCCTTCACACGTGTTGCCCTTTTTCCGATCATCTTTTTTCAATGCCAGGTCTTCTGCAATTCCTTTGTCGTTTATGTATTCTTTAATCCCATCCTTTCAATGCTTTATTGGTCTTCTTTGTCTTCTCTTGCCGGCTACTTGCAGCTCTAATGTTCTCCTTATTGCTCGTTCTTCTTTTCTTCTCTTCACGTGACCAAACCACCTCACCCTCGCTTCTATTACCTTTTCTTCTATTCTACAGACTCCTGCTGTTTCCTTAATTTCAAAAGCTCCCATTTAACTTTATACTAATAAATCCTTTGTTCTTCAAGGTCTAATCTGTGGCCATACTGCTTAGGTATCAGCTTCCTCTACCTCTTATGATCGTCTCATGATTCTGGAAAGTCATTTTCTCATTATAGCTTTCCAAATTCGTTTCCGAAGATCTACAAAAACAAAGAGATTGCCTTTCCTCCCGTCATTTCATACCTCCATAAGCTTCGTCAAAAATACATAGATAGGTGCTTCATTAACAGTAATGTCATCCTTGTGAACTTATTGAATTTGTCTGTAAAATTTGCTAAGAAAATTCCTTTCGCCTGCTGAGCATCTCCTTAACATATCTCAAATTTTTCTTCAGGTAAATGATCCAAATTTTGATGTTGCCCCATTGCCACTTCTGGTTCCCCCCATATCTATCCATTTTAAGTAGCTCAAGATTCTTTCACAATTGTTACATTTCGCACATTTGATCTGCGATGCTATCACTGCTGTTCACTTTTAATTCTCTCACTGTTTCTTCATTCTCTTCTCTTCATACACTGATTAAAGATTGCTTTTTGTGATCACACAGCGCAATTGATGAGTTCTGGTATTAAACGAAATGCCACTTGTGCAAAAATTTGTGAGAAACAAAATATGAGTCTCAAATGATATTTTTACACGCCTCTAATTTGAATCACAATTGGACAAATTGAGGAACTGAAAAAAAAACAAAAAAAAACATCTGCATTTTTACATAATTTGTACCAGAAATTTTAGGCTTATTGGTTTCTCAAACCTAGCCAACTTTCGGCTTTAAATCGTAATATGTAAACATTATTCTATTTACTAAAATATTTAATATAAGCTTAGAGAAACGAAGAATATACATTCGCTACTGAAATCTTTTTAAAATATAATTTTTCCTCATTATGCACTAAAGATATTTTTCTTTTGAGAAATTTAGAATATACCAGAATAATTAGCTGTCGCAGTTAGTATTATTATTTCCACGTATAAAACTGAATTTGAAATAACTTATAGTTTTTCATATTGTCATGAAAACGCTCTGTGAAAATTTAAAAAAAAGTTATATTGATCCTGTTCATCTTCAGAAATTATTATCGCATTTATTGCATAAACGATTTGGGGTTTTAGAATAACAGAATATTTGAAACAAGTTATTTAACCAAGTCATGGTATTATCTACAGCTTGGTCATAATTATGTACTCATATGCATCTTATTCTTATTAGAATAATCTCTTTATTTTCAGTCGTATCGAACTAACTAGATGTATCAGTTGTTTGTCGTCTGCACTTTATTGGACATCGAGACGGTGAAGGTCAAGTGGAATATTAAGGTACTGTACTCTGTTATAACGAGTAGATACATAATTATGGAGCCCCCCAATGGCACAGCGGTATGTCTGCGGACTTACAACGCTAGAATCCGGGTTTCGATACCCGTGGTGGGCAGAGCACAGATAGCCCTTGTGTAGCTTTGTGCATAATTAAAAACAAACAAACAAACATAATTATGGCTCACCTTGTAATATGAGAAAACTGAAGTCAAACATATTATTTTATCCATATGATGTCGTCTTCCTTGCTTTGTTTTTCAGCTTTAGCGAAAAATATAATTTTGTTAAACTCTAGTTAACTTGTTTTCTAAGCTTTCTTAATTATAGGATACATCAGATTAAATATAAAATTACTTTGCATGACAGATAATTTACTAAATTCCTTTTAGGATATTGCGCTGCATGATAGCTGGCAATTACAGATATAAGATCCATATAACGAGCCATAAAAATACTTTACAGCCCCCCAGTGGGTCAGTGGTAAGTTTACAACTTATAACGCTAAAATTTGGAGCTCGATTACCCGTGGTGGAAAGAAAGCAGATAGCTCATTGTTTAGCTAAACTAAACAATAATATGCAAAGCTCTTTTATTTTATAGTATGTTTCATGCTTTATTTTGCATTTTTACTTATGATTAAGTAACAAACATATATATATATTTTAAAGTCCTCAAATATGTATGGTGCATATAATGTCTGAAAAAATTACATACATATGTATAATATGTAATGTAAAAGAAGTTGAAAGATAAATAAAAAAGTATGATAGAAAAAGGTTTGTCTACATATCGCAGTTTCGTAAAATAAAACAAGCGAAAATCTGCATTTCGTATAGATTAATTTGTATTACAAATCAAATCATCGTATTGAAATAAGCGACACGAGGAAAGTAACAAAACCTTTTCATTCCACATGCCTTTAAGCATAATTATGCCTTGAGCTTCAAGTATAATGGTCAGCTGGACACACATGTCCGGGATGACATCCAAAGAAGTTACGTGCTCGATATTGAATAAGAGCTAAATTGAGGACTGGTTCTAAAAACAACGTTTCTTCCCCGTATATACCAGAAGAAAAGCAGGAACTTTGTGTATTGTGCCGAAGGACAAGGATCGTTTTCATATGAATTATTGAAATCTGCTGATGAATGTCTATTTATTTAACCCATTGTTAGATGAAATAGTCCCGAGGAGGTGCGGTGATCCAAAATTCATTCATCACAAGAACAAAAAAAAGACAAAAAAGTTTCAACGAACGCGTCTCAATAGCTTTTTTTTTTGTTATAATAGCCACATGATCATTTTCTCTTTATTTACAATAAAGTCGAATTATAACAAAACTATAAAAATGATGTGATATTATTTTATTCATCGTATTTTCTCCATAGCAACAACATTTAGAGAATCAAACATAAGCTTGGTATTAAGAGCCAAAACATTCGTAGACTATGCTACTATATGGCGGAATAATGAAATACTGAGAAACAAACAGTGCTCGAGTCCGTAGACGCACTATATCCTTTTAGGAACAGTTAGAAATTAACCAAAATAAGGTAATAACTGAAAAACTAAAACAAAAGTTAACAGAATAATTTAAAAAAATATATATTTTAAAACTAGTGACGTTCTAAAAACTACGGTTTCTTTTCGGATGACATTTCAAAATAATTTTATTCATTGTTACTATTGTAAGATAAGTCAGCTGATCATACTGTGCTGTAGGTGTGTACTACGAGGAGGTAAAAATAATAACCTAACGTAATTCGGATATAAGAGAACATAAAAGAGGAAGTACATATAGTAAGGATTTGCCGTTTTGCTTCACCAACGGTGTGTGTGTGTGTGTTAGTTCATTTAGAAAATAGTATTGTTTATTTATTTATTGCCCCTTCGTGTGCTTATCGAGACTAATGAGAAATGTAAACTGAGTCAAATTTGTGGAAAATGTTGCACACACATACAATAAATCGACAAAACTACCTAATGTTTCTTTCCGTTTTATGCTTAGGCAGAGTTAGTGTGCTGTTACAACATCCCAGAACGAGGCAATGCTGAAACGGAGATATTCTTTAACACATTTTCACACGTGTGCGCTCAAATTCGAATACAGTTTGCTGTCAAAAGAGATTTTTATTTATGGTCAAAAAGGTTGCAAAAAGTGCCAGAATTACAACTATAACGCAAACGTAGCTCTTAATGAATGTATGAGCCAAAGATAGTAGAGTAATAACGTAATAGGACTGGATATAAAACATACTGAAACATAAATGAACGTGTATTATAAAACGACGTAAGTAGTAGTTAATAGAAATTTGGGCAACTGTAAATTTTATGGATATTTTTTTGTTGATTGCACTAGCTTGCAACGGTATCATACTGTTACTGTATTCACTATTTCTTTCTTACCTTCAAGCTTTAATGACATACTAAAATGTTCGACATACCTAGCCAACAATATTGTTGTGATAATATTTAAAGTTAGCAAAACGTTTTACAGCTCGTATTTTGATCACCATCCAGTTTTACTGAATATCCCGTGATAAATTTTGGACTGAATATAGACAAAACTTAAGCAATTGTCATACGCAATTTCTTTTTAGAGCCATATAGCCATAATATCTTTCTAAAGTCATCTAGGCCTAATCTAGAAGAAAACGACCTAACTAGCTGATTTTCTTCCATAGCCTAAACCTAGCATATGGATTAGATAAGATGGCTATATAATTCTAAATACGGTATTGTTACTCTGTAATAGGCTTTTTTTACAGTGTAGATTACTAGAATATATTTTTTGGTATACTTCATAAAGTTATATAATTCCAAAGGAGTTGAGAAAGTTCTTGGACTTAGCTATGTGTGGTCTTAAGGCAGATTGATTGGTTATTTTGATTGGTTTTCTCTCTCTGGAATTGTGTGCTTATTGCTTATTGGTTGGAATATTAAAATTATTTTAGAAATGTGTTGCGAAGCTGTTATTAATTGAGAAGTTTGACATTCTATTGGATATGTATTCGTTGGAAAGTAAAATTAATAATTTGAAATATTGTACGTGTAAGAGATCAGGTTTAGTGACGTTGAAATTTCTGCATGAAATTATTATTGATGAAGTGAAAGTTTTGTTATTTCATTTTATTCCTGACCTAAGAAAATAAAGTCGTCAGAAGCATTTGTTTAGAAGTTTTTATCCTTTCTCAAGGTGGTTAAACAGAGTTACGTACAACTACTGTTAAGTTGAATATGTGACACATATTGACATTATGATAATGTATTTATTAAACTGTTAATCCACATGTCTTGTGACTGTGAAGGAGATAAACCAATAGAAGTACCAGGCCAAGGATAATATCAGTCATTCTTGATTTTTACCACTACAACAGTGACTAAACAACTACAGAAAACACACGATATGATTATTTAATACGGTGCCGATGGAACTGATAACTTGGGTGAAAAATATGGCAATATTTGGTCGTTATGAACTTCAAATACGACATCTCTTTTCTATTTCAAGTGCCAAAAATCTTAATTTCTGGATTTATAAATAGATCGTTGCCTCACCAGATCGCTTGTTGTTTATAATATTTATGGAAGCAACTCTCTTTTCACACATTGCTGAAAATTCCTCTCTACAGGACTTCTTTCACAAGTAGCACCAAATCTACAAATTTCCTACCTCAAAACATCTAGTTGGACACATTCTGAACGTTAGAAATATAGACGCTCAGTAGATCAATATATTGTTAATTCCTGGTATCTAACGGTGGAATTAATATTTACAATAAAGAAGTTATTGGTTTTATGGTCCTTATTTCACAGTTGGGCTTTTATTCGTTTACTAACACCAATCTCAACACACTACAAGTTACATCGTAGATATGTTTCGAAAGAACGCCTCTGAGTTGGGATCATTAAAAGTATTTTCTTTTGTGACAGAGAATACATTCAGTATAAAAGCAGCTTGGGAAACGCTAGTGGGTTTGTATTTACATTTCCATTGCTTTAGGTGTATAATTCATACAGTGCAGCTATTCCTTGTTGATTCAAAGAATTTGACAACATTCTCATCTTATGTGCACAAAGATATTCGTTTTGAAGTGCCAACTATTTCAAAATTTCATTCCAGCAACACTCATCAAGCCTTGTGCAAAATAATGGAATTTTTACAAAACCTTTAAATCTTCGCGGAAGCTCTGCAGTCAGCTACCATGGAAGTAGTAGTTTCTGGATGCTGTCCTCTGAGATCTGTAGGGATCCCATAAAAAGAAAAATCTGACATATCTGATGAAGCTGGGGTTCTTGATACCGATGAAGAGGAGGAAGATAAAGAAAAGTAGCGAAACGGTAAGAAAAAGGACAGTGAGGAACAAATAACAACGAAGTATAAAGTTTGTGAGAAAGAGACTGAATATTTCACATCGCTGATTTTTCAAAGCCCGTTCCCTTGGCTGTGGTTTCGCTAGATAGTAGATAGGGACAGTGGGAATCTCGTTAATCCATTCATGCGATATTTCACATCAGTGAACTAAGGCTATATTTAGAGACTGAATATTTCACATCAGCGAACTAAGGCTATATTTAGAGACTGAATATTTCACATCAGTGAACTGAGGTTATATTTAGAGACTGAATATTTCACATCAGTGAACTAAGGCTATATTTAGAGACTGAATATTTCACATCAGCGAACTAAGGCTATATTTAGAGACTGAATATTTCACATCAGCGAACTAAGGCTATATTTAGAGACTGAATATTTCACATCAGTGAACTAAGGCTATATTTAGAGACTGAATATTTCACATCAGTGAACTAAGGCTATATTTAGAGACTGAATATTTCACATCAGTGAACTAAGGCTATATTTAGAGACTGAATATTTCACATCAGTGAACTAAGGCTATATTTAGAGACTGAATATTTCACATCAGTGAACTAAGGCTATATTTTGCAAAGTGGTCTTTTTTTTTCAAATAATTCATAACCTGTAGTCTCATTAGACTTTAATTGTGTTGAATTTGAATATTTGGTACTAATAAAAAATATAATTTTTAAATGATAATTCAAGATTTCAAATTAGCCTAAGAAGAGGATGGAAACATCAAAACTTTACAATATAAAAGGTTAAAAAAATATAAATAAAATTTTATTTATTCTCACTGATTTTTTTTATGACCATCTATTTAGTTTGTTTTAGCGCAAAGCTACACAATAGGCTATCTGCGCTCTGTGAACCACGATGAAAGCGAACCCCGGATTTGAGCATTGCTAGTTCGCAAATTTACCGCTGACCCGCTGGGAGATATGATTATAGGAAGTATTAAGTAATGTTTACCGTGTTTGACCATTATATGACTGTATTTTCTACCGATCAATCACCCTGATTGGCCAAGTAGTTAGCGTGAACCAAGCTGCAATACCTAAACAAATGTTGAACTGGGTGTGGCCAAGTAGTTAACGTGATCCAAGCTGCAATACTTAAGCAAATATTGAACTGGGCGTGGCTAAGTGATTAGCGTGATCCAAGCTGCAATACCTAAACAAATGTTGAACTGGGTGTGGCCAAGTAGTTAACGTGATACAAGCTGCAATATACATATTTCTTATTGAAAACGTAAAATACTTTTACACATCGTATTAAAGTTACTGTTAGTACAAATGATGAGTTTTAGTGATGTTGAGCTCTCCAGTGGTCAGATGGGAGTTTTTTATGGTGTTGCGGAATAATTGTTTTTCTCCATCTGGTCAGTAATTCTAAATTAAGGATGACCGTGCCTGAACCTTGGAATCTCTAACCTGGTCGTTTATCATAAGTTTCGTATAAAGTATTGCCAATTCAGTTTGAAAATACCAGATAAACGTATTTATCTAATAACAATTAAAATTATTTTCTCCGTATTTTGTTTAATTTTTCAGTTCGTTAGTTGTGTATTCAGTGAGTAGTCAAAGGCTATGTATTTAATGTTATCTCATGAAAAGCAGAAATCTAAGAAGACAAAAACCGATTTACTGATTTCTGAATAAAACATTTAACAATGTAAAGAAACTTCAACTGGAATAACTTGTTAATACATACTGTAGGACCGGTATACCCTGGTGGTTAGAGTGTTCGACTGTGAGTCCGATGGTTCATGGCTCGCGTCCCGTTTCTGCAAAAATGCGCTTCGCACTTTAGGGTTGTGATTGTATTATAAGACAATTGTAAAATCCCACTATTTGATCACATAAAAGTAGACCAACAGTAAACAATGCGTACTGTGGATTAGCCGTCTTCCATCCAGTCTATCAGCAATGCGAAGATTGCCCCTGTGTAGCTTTTGGAGAAAAGTCTGAAACAAACAGTTCGTGTACACATTGCTTGCTGAAATAACAATAATAACATATGAGTTGAAGTAAAAGTTTTGAGACGGCTTGACTGGGTAATGGAATTTTTTTTATAAATGTATTTTAATATGTTAAACACTGTTCTTTTGTTTTATTGACAACGTTTAAAGTAGTTTGGTAAAGGGACCAGTATGCTTGAATTTTGAGGGGTAGGTATAGATTGCTGTTTACCTGATGCGAAACATAATCGTGTTATAGTTGCAGAGACACGAACGCTAAACGTTTTTTCAGGCGAAACTAAATAGATGTATTTTGTAACACTACACTTTTTCTTAATCGGTATTTCATACCGCCATTTTTTTTTCATTAACCGCTGTTTACTGATCGTACTTTGTTGTTTTAGTTATGCTAGTTATTACTCTGACTGTTGGTATAAAATCTAACCCAATCCAATACAATGCATTACATATAGAGAAAATATTTCCCAGACTTTAAGCTGTGGGTGCGTTATTAGCGTGGCTAATGAGTGGTAGAAGAGTGCTGTTGTTGACTGGCTTCCTTCCATCTGGTAAGTAGTTCAAAATTAGGGACGGCGGAAGATAGTCTTAAATGCTTTTCTATTAATACAAAAATACAAATATGCCATTATATATAATTATTATTGATATAACAGTGTTCGGTTATACTCAAACCTCACAGCAGAATAAATGTATGAGACAAACTTCAGTGCAGCAGGAATGGAAAAAAATCTTTAAAGAACTACTTTTATTTTATTTCAAATTCTGAGCACGTTACTAGACTTGTTTCCCCGAAAGGGTGCCAAAATCTGCCTGGAGGTGTTATCTGTTTTAATCACTCGCACTACTGTACAGTACTGTGTTGTTTGTCAGTCATTCAGTAGACACTAAAGTGACGTCACATAAGGGACACTTAACGTTGCAGCTTGTTCTTTCGTGACGTCAGTAAAACGTGCGCCTACCATGAATCATGAGAATATTTATACACTCTGTAGGCTACAACACATCATGACATGTGAACTTCAAAAGCAGGAAATAAAAATATTTGTTACTCTTAATTTTGGTTTTATTTACTCTTGAAACAGAACACTTTCGGGGAACCATGAGGAAGTACATCAACTATAATGATAGTTCTTAGGTTAGCGTATGTGATAACAACTCAAGTCCACACATATAGACGTGTGAGAACCACGAATGATGGCTTTTATAGACATGTAATTGAACAATGGAAGAATACACAAGGCAGCATCTATTTCCTCGTTGCTAATCAACAACCCCATGAGTTACGACACAGTAGTTGTCGTAAAATTAATCATTGAATCATATTGGTCAGACACAAGCATTAACGTCACTTGTTTATTTCTGTTACAGTGGCCTTTATCACAACCCTCCTTCAATCACTGCACTCTCGACACAGTAGGCTTCGAGCACGTACAATAAATCATCAAGAGTAATAATGGTAGCATGTTATACTTATGTTTGTTGATATAATTCCAGTAATAATGGTAGCATGCTATGCTTATGTTTGTTGATATAATTCCAGATTTACTTCACTGATTAAAAAAAATAAACACACACATTAAAACAGTGCAATATTTTTCTAAACATCTCTCAGAATGTAAGTATGACCATCATACTTTGAAGTAAGATTCCACCGATGACCAGTGTAAAATAAATGTATAGTCATCCATGTAAAGATTCGAAAGCTCGAGCGCTTTCAAAGTGTTGACTCTTCTCCATCAGACGATTTGTCAGATTGTAAGTTACATGTTACATTTCGTTTGTTCTTTCGTTACATGGTTTGGTATAAACAAATGACCGAGTAATCGCATTTCATAAACATTTTTTTATCTGGGATTTGCTTCGAAACTAAAAAGCATCTGCCAGATATGAAAGAGCTTGGTTAGTTCAGTGTACTTAATAGACTTAATTTTGTCTATGTCCTTGTCGCATTTTTTTATTTGTCTAACGACATTTTGAACGTGGTGATACAGAATAAAAATGATTTTAAGAACTCAAAATTTAAAATTAAGTCCATGAAGAATTTGAAAAGAATCTCTACACAACAAATTGGAGAAGCTACAATACGTTCTTCACGTTCATTGAAAAATATCAAAGAATTGAATAAAATCCTTACAATTAGTATAAACGGGTTGCATAGGCCTTATGTTTTGCAACATAAGTATTTGCTAAAATAATTTATAAAAATGATTCGTCAATAATGAAAGTTGGTAAAAGTAGCTTCAAGTTTTGTAGTAAAACTTGTACTATGTTTTAAATAGCGTATCTTGAACACGAACATTTTTTTCAAATGATAAGAAAAAGCACCCATAGAGAATCATAACGAAATTAGGGTAAATAAAAAAACTTGATTTTAGGTTTTATTCGTATACTAGCCGTGACCCGCAAAACATTTGCAGTAGTTTTCATGTTTTTCGCTTGAATTGTCCTTATTCTACCATTTTCACGCATGCCATTTAAACTACGCTTATATATAAGAGTGGGAATTAGGTAGGTGTGGAGATTAGGAATGAGGTTGGTGTGTAGATTAGGAATTAGGTAGATGTGGAGACTAGGAATGAGGTTGGTGTGTAGATTAGGAATTAGGTAGATGTGGAGACTATGAATGAGGTTGGTGTGTAGATTAGGAATTAGGTAGGTGTGGAGATTAGGAATGAGGTTGGTGTGTAGAATAGGAATTAGGTAAATGTGGAGACTACGAATGAGGTTGGTGTGTAGATTAGGAATTAGGTAGATGTGGAGACTAGGAATGAGGTTGGTGTGGAGATTAGCTTTCAAGCAGCTCTGAAAAAGTCTTCAGGTAGGCCTGAAGAGTAGAATTAAGTACATGTGACGACTAGGAATTATGTCTATAAGTATGTTTGTTTGTTTGAAGTTAAACACAAGGCTACACAATGGGCTATCTGTAAGGTTTATAGCGTTGTAAGTATGCAGACATACCGCTGTGCCACTGGGGGGGGGCTTATAAGTATGAAATGTATAAATTATATAGAACTTAGATAAATACGCTTGCATTGAAAGTAATCTAGACATACTGTATGGAGTATGGTGGACTTTGATATCGAAATTCATCATTCCTTTAAATATATTTATCGACATTTCCTTTCAAAAATTCATCATTATATTTTTTGTATAAGGAATACGTGAAAGAAAACACTAATTGCTTATGTATTTCTGTTGTGAGTCTGTGGAATTATTCTAGGCAGATCCACTCTCTTAGTGATTATGTTTCAGACTAGCAAGTTGAACCTTTACACCTATGACCAAGAAATCGGTTTTTCGAAGTTAACCTTCCATTTATCCCGTTTTATGTTGTTGCTTCTCCCTCTTTGTTCATTTTAGTGGGTTCTAGTAAAGCGTTTCACAGTTATCTGTGTTGTAAGATTACTTTGTATTTTCTATTGGATCAAATGTGAGCTAATGGGACTTATTCCAAATACAAGTTTTTTTATGTATATAACGTATTTTTGTTTATGACGTACAATTAGTAACTCGTCTAATACTTCTAATTATAAGTTATCTGATTAAGGAGCTGACAGTACAACACTAATTAGTCGAATGATGCTGATGTTTTTTGTACTTACGTTACGATGTCTCATAGCAACAATAATAACAGTAGCTTGATTAGCCATAATGCTCATTATACTTTTTTTTTTTGTCTGCTTAGCAACAATAATCCTATTTGTTGAATTGACAAGAAAAAGAATACAGCCGTTACTTTAACCCCTTAACAACGATAAGTTACTGGAACTTGATAATCCGTAATTTTCAAACTTTTACGTGCTCTTAGCAACAACGGTATCCTCTGCTTATTTAGCCCGCGTAATTTATTCAGTAAGATTAAAACTCACAGATACACACAAAAAAATTACTTATTCCTCAGTCTTTTTTTTTTTAATTTTATTTAAAGCTACACAATGGGCCATCTGCACTGTTTCCACCGCTGGGAATCGTATCCCAAATTTTAGTTTTATAAGCTATCAAGCTTACCATTGAGCTACTGGTGGCATCCTGGAGCATCCAATTAGTAGAAATTGGTAATTAAATAGCAACGAACCCCACTAATCGATTAGTGTTCAATTATTTTCATGCAAAGACACATCTTGTTTAACCTAACAAAACACGAGATCACCTATGTACTTTAATTAAAGGGAATGATCCTCTCAAGCAAATAATCAAATATATTTCAAGTTAGTTATCTAACCAGTATAAAAATCAGCGTGTATGTCATGTCACGCTTGATTTCTCGAAAAAGGAGGAGTCATAAAAGCCAAAATGCATTTATCGAGATAGAATAGTTCGACTACTGTCTGTCCTTTACGATTTTAGTAACGGAGGTGCAAGAGAGCCGTGAAAGTGGAGGGTGCCGTGAAACCTTATGAGTGTAGTGAGTGTTGGTATAATAAGCCTAAATTAAAGCATAGTGTGGGATCATCTAGCCTAGAGCCAGGTGCATAAAATTTATCATGAAAGTAAAAATATCGATTTCATTTTAAATTTAAATCATTTCTGAATTAAGCTCTTTTTGTTATATCACCAACGTTTTTAATAAAAAACAAACCATTCTAATCAATAGAGACTCTAAATTAAGAAATTAACAAATATTAATATTAACTTTTAATACTCTCAAATTAAAAAAATATACACATTGCTTAGGCAAATGACGTAGCTCATTTTCAAACTGTCAACGTCTGGTTGTGTGTTTAATCCCTCTTCACTTGGGAATGGTATAATTACATCGAGCTCATATTGCAGTCAACTCTTAATTCTTACTCCTCTTTGTCCAATACAAGGTGTAAAAAATGCTTACTCATGCTAATATATAACAACAAGCTTTTCAAATATTATTCACTTATAATACATTCCTTTTTAAAACACTTAAATACATATAACATAAAATCAACCAACCTTCTTTCAAAACATTAAACTCGTGAAGATAATTAATTTCAGAAATTCGTTGATACCGGTATGCATTCATCAAAAAGATATTACATTTGGAAAACAAATCAACAAAACATTGAACCTTACAAGAACCCAATATTCCCCTTCCTTAAATTTGTAGTTGCATCATATTATGTGTCAATCTCTAAGTCTGTATACGTAGCTTATAGTGACTCCAGCTTTTATTACTGACAAAAAAAAAACTTACTTACTTCTCCATCTGAAAATGTAATTAGAAACAAAGCGGCCAAGAGATATGAATGTCACATGAGCCCATCTTTCATTTTCTCCACATTTGTGCATGCATCTTATAGTGCCATCACCTCTAATCAATCACTAAGAAAACTAACCTTCCATACTGTTGTTTTCTTAATGCAAAGCCACATATTAGGCTAACTGCACTCTGTCAGCCGCAGAAAATCGAAACCAGATTTGAGCGGTGTAAGTCCGTAAACTTACCGCTGACATACCTGGGGACCTTACCTACTGAGAAGTTGATTATAAAGTAAATCGACAGATATTCGAAAGTCACAAGAGCATAGTTTATTATCTCGATATTTGTATGTAAGTATAATAGTGGCGCCACCTCTACGTAACGTTTAAAGATATTAATCATCCATAGTAAAAAAGCTAATTTGAAAACAATTTTACAGGAAATTAGCTTTTATTTCTCCTACATTTGTGTATGCAGATTACTGTGTAAAAATATTATTTTTTTACCAATGTGTTTTTTTAGACGTTTAGTGGCCGTCACTTCATTTCTTTTTTTTTCTAAATTCATAAACGCCACTTGTTCTAGAAATTGTTAATATAATTCATAATATAATAACACAGTAAAATGAATTTTTTCTATGTAAGTGTGTGTTGTGCGAATTGTTATCTTATCGTAAGTACACGATGCAACATGAATAATAAGGGCGCGGTTATATAAAATGTGACATAGTAAACAGTTTTGTCCACCGAGTGGTCTCTAACCCCGGATTTTATTGTTGTAAGTCCATAGACGTACTGTTGACTTACATAAATGAAATATATCTCTCAACTATTACTTTTGAAGGAGGGGGAGGCATTCCGTACCGGCTTCTTTGGTTTTACTTTGTTAACAAATTGTCATTTGGCAGTGCATTTCTATGTCTGTAATGTAACGATAAACATATTCATTATCTCCGACTTCTTCACTCCTTTATCCTTGTAAGAACAGTGAAGCAACTGCCTATCCTTCTATCTATCTATCCATCCGCCTGTCTTTCTATATATCTAACTGCCTACCTTTCTATCTATCTTTCCATCGGCCTGCATTTCTATCTATCTCTCTGCCTATCTTTCTATCTGTCTTTCCATCTGCCTGTATTTCTATCTTTCTCTCTGCCTATCTTTCTATCTGTCTTTCCATCTGCCTGCATTTCTATCTATCTCTCTGCCTATCTTTCTATCTGTCTTTCCATCTGCCTGCATTTCTATCTATCTCTCTGCCTATCTTTCTATCTGTCTTTCAATCTGCCTGCATTTCTATTTATCTCTCTGCCTATCTTTCTATCTGTCTTCCATCTGCCTGCATTTCTATCTATCTATCTTCCTGTCTTTTTTTCTACCTATATTTCTGTTTTCTTTCTATCTATTTGTTTATCTGTTTATCTATACATCAGTATTTATCTAAATATATCGACATATGTTAATAAGATTTCCCATTACCTTTATTCACGCTTACTACAGTAATCAAATAAACTATGGTCAGCGATAATTTAATCGTAGCAGTTTATTACTATTATTTCTAGCAATAATTGCAATAAAGGTAAGTTCTTCAAGCCTTAACAATAAAGTTTATTGAACTATTCTAATCATTAACGTTTAATACGTTTCTGATTTTCGAAACCATATTGATTATTGTTACCATGACAACAGTTCTCGTCTTCCAGTAATTTTGCTTTTGTATTGGCAAGTTACAGAAGTTTTATTATGTACAAGTGACTTAAATTCCGCCAGCAGGATAATGAAAAATTTCCCAAAGTGCCTTAACGATGTGAAAATCCATGAAAATAAATTTATATCTACCTTAGGTTTGATATGTGAAGTGACGTAGTTTCGAACTCGCATAGTTTCCATGACAACTTAAATATACGATTAAATTTTTCAATAAAAAGGTGATCTGAATGTTGGCTTAATTATTATTCCGTATAGAGTGCAAATATATATATATATATACAATGACTTTGTCCAAAGTGGTTTATGTTGATAGATAGAACGTACTTATAATTTTCTTAGGTTTCTGAAATGTAAGATATTTTTTTTTTATTGAAAAGTAGTTGTCCTAATAAACTCAGTGTTTAAACGTTAGTTGCATGAAGAATGAAGAACATTTTGACAGATATATAAGGTTTTAGTTTGTTTGTTTCAGAATTTGCGCAAAACTACGCGAGGATTATCTTTATATAGCCGTCCCTAAGTTTGAACTGACTGGAGGGAAGGCAGCTAGACAGCAGCAATTACCTCCAACTTTTGAGCTTCTCTTATCTGATCGATCGTATATTTGGTCATCACTTTTATAGAACACCCACAGCTCCAAAGTAGGAAACGCGTTTTTGCGGCAGCGTTTGACGAGCAAGGTAAAACAAGTTTACCTATGTACAAAAACATTATTTTGATCGAATTCGTTATTTTCGATATTGACTCAGGTGAATGCTTGTGATCTCTAATAAGCTCTTTCTCAAACGATATATTTCAGTAAGGTCCTAAAATAACGAAAGATCAGATTTGTACAGAGGTACAAAAAGTATAATGACAACTTGCTTATGACATTTTTATTTTTGTTATGTCAAAAATTTCCGAGATGGCGACCATTTAAAATGTGCGAAACAAAGTATATCTATATATAAATCAGAAACAATATAATACATCGAACCTTTCCCATTGTGAATATACTTAGTCTGATTCATGCCACACCATTTTTATATAAGAAAGTTACACCTTCGAAGATTTGGAGGCTAAATTATCAGTTGAAACACAGAATTAAAACTTGCAACAAAGCTAACGTCACAATATGCACTATATATATATGCTCCATGATAATTATTTCTCAAATAGTTACAGAAAAAGTTGCATACTCACAAAAAATATGAATAATATGTATATTAGCTGCCATGTTGACAGATGGGTGTATTATTTATGTCATCATTTTTTATTTTCTGGGTCGCATAACAGAATGAACAATAAATAAATAAAAACGAGTGTTGACTGCATGGGTCTTATATGAAACTCCTTTGAAACAATCTTAAGCCTTATGTAGTCTGCCCAGTACTTGAATAAATTTACTGTATTCTCTACCTCTTGTTCATTAGTCTTGTCAACAAAATCTCAATCCGGATCAATTGTCTTAGGTAACTGTTGCTGGGTGATGATGGAAGAAACAGGGTTGTGTACTGGTAATGGTAAAAACTTGGGTACCATAAAACAGCTGAAACATTTGCACAACATCCCATTGTCCTTGCCTCTGAGCAACAATGGCAATAGGCAAATATTAGGTAATAAACTGATGTTGTATCAAAGATGATCTATAGGAGGTAGACCTTCGATGCCATATACCCGATTAGAGTTTAGCCTGTAGTTGATTAGTTTCTTTCTTCTAGTGGAAAAGGACGTAGTTACCAGACATGTTTGTTATTTTAAAACTTCGTTTGTTTGAACTGATAAATGGCAATGACTTAATCGCGAAGTTAGTTCTCGGAAAATATGGGGAAGTTGGTCAGTGATACAGAAGTGGTATATGTCTATACAAAACGTTGTGAACCTAGCTTTTCTTGCTCAGCTCTGTGTTGTCACTCATTTAATTGGGATGTAAATGAGAGCATTTTATTTCCCAGCCTTTATCCCTTTTTTATGTGGATTGCTTGGTGTTTACCGATTTCACAATGCGCAAACAATCCTTATATGTTCTCCGAGATAAATGGTGATTTTCGAGTTATGACTTTCCAATTTTTAATCCTCCCGTTCATAAACTCAATACCTCTTTTGTTCTTAGTCACTATTCTGGAATGATTTGTTCCCTTGTTGTGATTATATTTAGTTTTGCTCCATGCTTTGTCATTTCCATATATCGAACCTCTCCCAGTGTGAATATACTTAGTCTGCTCAATGCCTTACCATTTCCATATAATAAAGTTACATCTTTGAAGTTTCGGGAAGTCAAATTATCAAGTGAAATACAGAATTAAAACTTGCAACAAAACTAACGTCACCATATACACCATAATCCTTGCAGGCATCAATCCATACTCCAAAAACGAGGCTATATCATTTCCCCTATATCTGATGTATTAAAATACAACTCAGGAAGATATTACCGCCAACAATATGTGTGCAACATGACAGTTCACTGTTGTTTAGGACAGACAACATGCTCAAGATTATACACAGTGGTTAAAACCATATTTCTATTTATTTTGTTACTTTATAATTTAGGGAGCATTTTAGGTTCTTAATGATATTGTTCTATATCCAACACACACGTGCAAACGTATCCAAAAAGATCACATACAATGACATAAGTATATGTAAAAATGCAATTGTGAAAACGTACAAAAACCCAGGTATAAAACACAAACTCGCGTACACACACATATATAAACATATGGAGGGTCATAGTGAACATACAAATAGATGTATTAAGCATATAAATTTCGTTGTAATTTATGTAATTTTTAATAACAATTTTTGTGTCGTAAGTGCATTGATAATACTGGTAGACACTTTGAACATTTGTAAAGTCAGACTGATTGAGTGGTCATGCAAATACGACTTAATCACGAAGGAAGAGAATATGTGTTGTACTAACCATAATTTCGAATACGTTTGCTCACTATCTATAAGAAGAAGAAACTCTAATAGATTTGAACATATTTGAAACGACTTCTCTCTTTACGTTAACTGAAATTTCTGAAATGCTTAAAGAACTAAGATTTAATAAAACTTTGCAAATTTACGATGTATAATTAAGTTTTACACTCCTGAAAGACAAAAAGAAAAAAAACTGCAAATTTCCAAAATAAGAACAAAAGATAGATACACTATGATTCAAATAAGTATTCATGATGTCAGAAAAACACGTAGGTCCAATAAGTTGCCCCTGAAGAAGAAAGGTCCACATTTCGAAAGCGCTCAGTTTATAGGGTTTTTATCATTTTGTACTAAGATAAGTATGATATTGGACAAAGTAACATTCTAATTGAAAATACCTAAAGGTATAAATTTAACTATTGACATAAGTAGTCTATGGAAAAGTAATTCTTGTATATATATAAATTAGTATTGCCTAGGTGTCGTTTTACGGATATAATTAACGTCACTAGAATGTAATTATTTATCTATCTTATCCTACTATTTTTAACTATATTATTAATATTCCAATCCTTATGAAGTCAGAAGTAACGAGCAGAAGATTGGTGTGACTAAGAAAATTAACAAACCTTACACTTAAGTATGCAGAGTGTTTACGTTGTATTTTTGAAAAATATTCATTTTTAAATATTAACAAATTTGTTCTTAAAAATGAATAAGAAACCGATTTCTACAGGTTCTGCTCAGTTGTTTCTTTATTTTTTTCCATTTTCTTGACGTATTAAAACACCGAAAGTTAGAGATGTTAAATTTGGTTTGTTTTGAATTTCGCGCAAAGCTACACGAGGGCTATCTGCGCTAACCATCCCTAATTTAGCAGTAAAGGACTAGAGGGAAAGTAGTTAGTCATCAACACCCACCGCCAATTCTTGGTCTACTCTTTTACCAATTAATAGTGTGATTGACCTTCACATTATAACGAGCATGTCGATCATGTTTGGTGGGATGGGAACTCGAACCCACGACTCTCAGATCGCCAGTCAAGCGCCCTGACCACCTGGCCATGCCGAACCTTCCCAAAAGCATAAGGCTAGATGGAGTATTAGGAAAATTTTTCAGTATTTTATGAGGTTTTTAGAGAACTGTAAATTCTATTATATTTCAAAGAAACACAATTTTTAAGAATAAATAATTTTAAGAAAGTCGCAAAATATACGCAAGATTTGTAAGAATATTGCAGACTTACTTCCCGTGTGTCCCCCAGTGGCACAGCGGTATGTCTGCAGACTTACATCAATAGAAACCGGGTTTCGATAGCCGCGGTGAGAAGAGCACAGATAGCCCATTGTGCAGTTTTCTGCTTAATTATAAACAATCAAGAAACTTCGCATGTTTCCTAATAACTTGAACACAGTAAAATATAGAAGGCGCTTTGAAAATGTTACTGAAACTTACCACAACACTTTCTGTTGATTTTTTGTTTTCTTTTTCTGGAAGTGAGTTTCTGGGAGTAGAGTTAGGAGGAGAACGTGAAGGAGAGGCAACGTCCAGAGGTAAAGCGACTCCTGGCCCTAGTCTGCGTATGGTTCCCATTGCGACACTGACCCGGCGTGGAGAGTTCATACTAGTATGTTGGCTATTCTCTCGAGTGATAATGGTCGGACTCTGCGAGTCTGAATGTTGTCCAACTCCACTAGATAAGGTCGCAGATCTCCGGGGCGATGAAGAAATGCCCATCACACTGGCCTGCCGTAAGGCAGGTTGAGAGGCCCGGCGCAGAGCAGGTTGAGAGGTCCGTCGGATGCTCTTGCGGTGAACCATAGTTCCTTTCCTTGCTAACATGGACATAGTTTTTATTTGTACGAATCAAGGGCTTTACTGATAAAGACTAAGATATGCTCGTAGCGTTAAATTTATTGTCCTAGAATAACATATTCATTTAGAAGGTGTATTCTAAGTTGTATAATATGTTTCGGTGTTTTACTATAGTCATGATATAAGGCTCATTGCTCTGTTGTTTCTTTGGTTAATCAATTTTTCTTTTATGGTTTTTTTATCTTTATAAGGAGCTTATTTAGCTTCAATGAGTACACTGAATTATCATACATCTGCAACTTAAGCTCTAATTTTTCTTTGTCCTAATTGATATATACCAAGTTCAGTTCGCAATGGTTCAGCGCAATGAATAATCACTGATTTATCTCGTAAACAAGCACTGAAGGCGTACGTTCGGCTTTCTGTTGCAAGTGGTGGAGTCAGGAGGTTGTTCGATTCACCTTCCTTTATTTTCCCCAACTGTCACTTGTGGCTGAAACTGCTGCGCATGATTTCAATGTTATGAGTTTCGCGTTTTATCTGTGTCTCAGCAACGAGGGTTTGCCATTCTGTAAGGAAATTAGGTTAACTGAAAATACAGCCAGCATTTAGAAGTAATAACTCTATAGGATATTATCTTTTGAGCACTAGCTCTTTTTAAGCACAAATCCTCTTTCAAAGCGTTTAATTTTTCTCTCGTTCATTGTGCATTTTAACACTTTCATACTGTTTTACTTTTATTCTGTTTCATATAATTTCCATTTTTGCTCGAGTGCGTCTCACTCCCTCATTCCTATTTACTAGGCCTAATTCTTTTTATTTCTATTTTCCCTCCTTTTAATTCATTCCCATATCGCCATTTCACTTTAGCATTTGAGTTCACATTCCATTTATTTTTTTCGATCTTCTAGCAACTCTTTTTTTTTTTCACTAATAATTCGTCTGCCCTCTCGTTTTAAGCTGCTTTTTATACCTGTTCACATAGTAATCTTTAACTTGTTTCCAAATATCAGTTCCATCTTTCGTGTTTTGATTACTACTCCTGTTTCTATTTATCATATCTTTCGTTGTTCTACTCCATCCTTCGCATCTCATTTACACACACTTTCTTCTTCACGGGTTTGCATTTTATTCCCTACATTTACTTAATATCTTCTTTTTTTTTAGCTTATTCTAATATGTCATTATACTTTTTCTGTTTAATTAATTTATTTTCCTCACTATCCTGATCTGCATCTTTCTCTTTTTATACATTTTGTATATTTTACATTATTTTTTAATTTCTCAGACGTCACTTTTTATTTCTCACTATATCATTCGATTCAACCAGTTATTCTAGGTATCCTTTGTGCATTATTTACATTTGTTCTTTTCGAAAAAAAAATACTGGGTGAATAAATAGGAAGTGAAACATTCGACTGCAAAGCTCATATCAAGTAGCCCCCCAGTGGCATAGCGGTATGTCTGCGGACTTACAACGCTAGTAACCGGGTTTCGATACCTGTGGTGGGCAGAGCTTTGTTGTGTAGCTTTGTTCTTAACTACAAACATATCAAGTAACAGAAGCGCTTGTTTGTATACTATTGAAGTTCGAAGAGTATCCGGATAATTATTTTTACTCTACTTCTGATCAAAGAAGACTAGAACTAAAAATGATTAAATATACTGTTTTTACGTTTTTATAATAATTATAATGGATTGTTAGGGACAATGAAAATATAGTTAGGAAAAATTGGTTCAAGTAACAAGAGACATCATATTTCTGAACTTCTATAAAACATTAATAACATGTTAACAGCATGGTCCTTCTTCGAATGTAAGTTTCTGCCCATATTCCGATATTCTGTGATAAATTACATTTTGTGCTTGTAAATTTAATGCTCCAGTAGCTTAAGAAGTAATATCACTTTTATATACATTAGAAATATTTCACATAATGCTTATTATACTCTCCTTTAGTAAGTAATATAATTTGAATTTTATAGCAACTTCGCCTAAGGTTCTACCGTTTTCTTTCATAATTAATAATTCATTAGAAAACCTATCCACGCTTCATGCAGAATTAATTTCGGTTGCTTCACAGGGATGACGAAACGACATCGGTTTATGACAATCGCCATACAAACCTATCACATAATGGCAATCAGCAAAGGTACCCTTAATACGCGCGGCATTCAACGTCACTTTCGTTTGGCGTCGGTTTCACAGAGGTCAAATTGAAATGCCTTTCGTCTAACTGTTTAGTCTTTGTAAAGTCGATTTTTGGATTTTTAGAGGCAGAGGTTCACTCAATTTCCTTATGAAAATTTATTGAAATTGGTTTAGCCAGTTCCTCACAACAACTTGTGACGTCAAGACGCCAGATAGACAGCTCTGCTTTGTGGCTAGATAGATAGATGTAGGTACTTAGCGTAAAGATTATATACAAGGGCTTAGTAAATTCTTTCTTAGTAGGCAATATAGTTTGGATTTTATAAAGAATATATGTCATATGTTGTTACGCTTTTCTATGGCTTATAAAAATGATTGTCAATGAAAAAGGGATTTTAAGTTTTTTAGTTTATAAGCGTGCATCTTGGGTTTCACAAACTAATGAGGGAATGGAAAAGTGTGTATATATCTGCGTGTGTTATATCTAAAAAAATTAGAAAAATGAAAAAAAAAAACTGCACTCGCCTTGCCATTTTTTCTTTTCTTTTTCCTTGTGGGGGATTAGGACTTTCCTCTAAATCTTTTTTTCTTCTTCTTCTTATTCTTAAAGTACTTTTCCATCTCAATTTGTACACTGGAAAGGCCAGTAAGAAGATTTTGTTTTGGAAACTAGTCTCCGCCTGAGCTTTATTGGCTGTTCTATACTATTACAGTAAAGTGAAAACATCCATGCGCAATACACTTCTAAGCAGCTTTAAATAAACCCAGCAGCGTTATACCGAGCTGTCAACTGTTATACATTCAATAATTTGTAAGTTATCACTGAACTTTGGGTTAACTCTTCAATGCCTTTTTCGTGTATTTTTATAGAAATAAAATTATTATGTTAAAAAGCTTATGAGATAAAACATGTTCGTATAAAGGTCCACGGGGTAGGTCTCAGCCTGTAATGTCAGGATATTTCTCACGTGAGTTGGCACACGAAACAATAACAGTGTGGACTGGCATAATCGCGTTTGGGCTCAGACAAGCAAGGTGTCTCAGGAAATTATTATGTTTTTTCTTATACCCACCTCACGAGTTGACTCCTCTTTCTCCCGAATGTCCATCCTTCATAATTTTCAGATGTAATTTGACAGTATCAAATTATGTCATTCAAATGTAATTTGACAGTATCAAATTATGTCATTCAAATGACGTCGCGAGTACGTATCTTATCGCTTGATTTTCTTGTAGCTTGTGGATTGGTTATAACAAGTAATAGGAATTAACAGGTATATCTGTAACACTCTCGTTGTCACATTGTTTTACTGTTTCGTATAGTATTTGTTTGTTTGTTTGAAGATAAGCACAAAACTACACAATGGGCTATCTGTGCTCTGCCCACCACGAGTATCGAAACCCGGTTTCTAGCGTTGTACGTCCGTAGACATACCGCTGTGCCACTGGGGGCTTCGTATGGTATCTGTATTGGTTTGATTAATTCTAATTTTGTCTGAAAGTTTTGTTGTTGTTGTTGTTGCTGTTTTTACAGATTCGAGATGAATTATACCAATTTTGAGATTCGGCAGAAAAGTGAGGATTTTCTGAACTAGATGTTGTTTTGTTCGTAACCCTTACACGACCTTAGCTATTACTTGATATTTTCTTCCTCTTTATCTAATTCAACGTAGTGTAAGGAAAAACCATATTATTTTCTTCTTGGTTACGCTGTCGATTCCAAAATCACTAGATAATTGGTTTAAAGTAGTTTGAGTTTTTGTTCTTTCAGAAAATATAATTGGTTGATTTTTACATAAATTAAACCAACGTACTTTAATTCAATTTTTATGTTATGTAGTTATCTTTAAGCCTTTCTCATGGCATGTGCACCTTAAAATGTTACAGCTTTTCAAAGAGTCTTGGGTCGAGTTATTCTGAAAGAAACTTTAGGTTCTAGGTTCTTTTAAACGCCTTAAAGAAGTTTTGCTGCAGTGAATTTGACGTTATGTTCACACTTTTTTATGTTATTCAGCGATATCAAGAACGTGAAATGACTATTGTACCTTTAAATTATTGTTTTTAGCCTCTTTAGGGTTAGTGGTTGAGTTGTTCTTATTAATGATTTTTTTTTTCTATTTTCACCGTTTATTGAACTGTAAAAGATTTTGTTAGAGTCACCACTGATTTCTCCTCTTTACTTTTTACCTTACGGTATCCAAAGTGGGTCAACGATAAGTTTACTGACTTACAACGCTAAAATCTATGGTTCGATTCCCCAGAACGTAGTCCACTGTTTAGCTTTTTGAGAAATCAACAACAACAGTTAATCTTACGTGGTTTTGTAGTAGTAATCCATTTATTATTGCCACCTTCAGACATCTTTGACCTTCTCAGTTACTTTTCAGTAGCTTCATTAGGACTACCTTCAATAATAGCAATTATAAACACTTTGGTGTTACAATAAATAAACAATAAATCTAGGGGCCCGGCATGGCCAGGTGGTTAGGGCGCTCGACTCGTGATCTGAGGGTCGCGGGTTCGAATCCCCGTCACACCAAACATGCCAACCTACGCCTTTGCCTGGTCCCAAGTCCAGGATGAGAAAGGAGGAGCTTTGGGCGCGGGGCTAGCAACTCCACCCCGCAAAAACCAACCTGCTACAAGTAACTGCAACAACAACAACTTCCGTTGCTTATGCTCCACTGAGAGTTTACAGGAATACAAAAAAATAAACTTAATCTAGTTCACACCGAAACACTTCAAATAATTGACGGAGTTCACACCAAAACAATTCAAATAATTGATGATATAAATAGCATCTCGACCACTACTTTGTCTGTGGTATCCCAACCGACTTGATGAGCCCTGATATTGGGTGTTGGATATAGCAGACGTAGTGGGGTTGACATATTATTACATTCTTCTTTTCTTTCGGCCCAGCATGGCCAGGTGGTTAAGGCATTCGACTTGCAATCTGTGGCTCGCCCTTTCAATCCCACTATTCTCTGGTAAAAGAGTAGCCCAAGAGTTGGCGGTGGGCGGTGATGACTAGCTGCCTTCCCTCTAATTCTTACACTGCTAAATTAGGGACGGCTAGTGCAGATAGCCCTCGTGTAGCTTTGTGCGAAATTAAAAAACAAACAAACAATTCTTTTCTTTCACTCTTATAAGTAAAAACTATATTTACACGTGTTATCTACGTGGCCACTCACCTCATCAAATGATTTTAAAACAAAACAGTTTAGAAGTAAGTGGGTGACTTATATCATTGACAGTATTTGTTTGATCCTCTCTTGATAAAATATAACATCTATTACCTACTTGATACATCTAGCTATAAGTTTAAACTTGGCCGCTACATTAAACTTTAATTACTGAAGAAGGAAATAGGCTCTAGTTTGAACATTATTTGGCGAATTCATTTAATGAACATTATGGATGGTAACGCTGTAATCACGTGTACAAAAAAATAATAATATCACATTTTGGACGCTAAATTCTATAAAAAAAATCTACATTTATTAGCATCTCTTCAATCAATAACTACCTGATCATATGGATTTATAGCTGAAACTCGCCGGTGGTTCAGCAACAGACAAGTTTCAGAGCTTATAAAGATAAAAATAAGGTCTCGATACCCGTGATGGGAACAGCGCAGATAATCAGTTGTCTAGCTTTTGCTCTTAAAAACAAACTTGTTTTACTTACATATCGTATAAGTAGTGGCACAAAAAGACTCGAAGTTGTAACTATTAACATGCTGTACACACATCTTAGTGCTTGTCGCTGCACATTATAAAGAGATGTACAAGAAGTTCACAAATATGAATCGAAACAGTTTTTAATTGGATGAAATTAAGCTCCTGTGTTCCTGGTAACTCATTTATCTATCAGTAATTATTGTTAATTGACATGAAAAATTGGTCAGTGTTGTTGGCATTGTTTATATAGAAGTTTTAATGTTAAAAATAGAAAACCTTCCAATATTCACACATCTCAACAGACACATTAATGTTATTTATAGTGTTGTCGACTGTGATTTTTAAAATTAGATGTTTGTACTGTTTTGTATTTTTTTATTCTTTGTTGGGGGAGTTTTTATGCCACGTGATGACTGTAATTTTCTTGAAAGTGTAGGAAACAATTGAACGATATAAAACGTGAGTTAGGCGAGACTAAAACATGTTGTTGGTTTATTAGTAAGTCTAACAGTCCACTACTGTGTAGATTGATTATTGAGTTAGCGAGTGTGTTGGTTTGTCTTTTACTTGGTCAGTTGATTAAGCTTTACCAATTTCAGTTTGTGTTTCAGCGAAGTACTAGATATTCGGGAAAGGTTAGCAAGTGAGTGACTGTTTAACGTTATTTATGAAGCTAAGCCTATCGTTAGTTAATGAAACCATTTAAATTAGAACTTTAGTCGAAAACTTAAAACTCTTTCATTATCATTAAGTGAACCCACTCAGCAATAGAAATCGTTACAACATTGGTGTCAGAAGTGGAATTTGATATTATTATGGAAAAAATAAATTAAAAAATCATACTAAAATTCGCGTTAACGACAGGAGCCTGTTGCGATTGAAAATTTGCTGAAAATGATAACAGTGGAAAGATGATGAAGAGAAAAGAGGCAGATAACTAAAATAAGAAATGATGGATTCATTGATACACGACAAATTTATAGATACTATATAGCATGAGGATATACGAATTGGGTTAAAGCAAAGTAGATGTACATCTTCAAAGGAAGCTATCCAATTGGCTATGGATCTTGAATCAGTTAAAGTCACAGACAACTAACTAAAGGCACCAGCTAGAAATTGAGAAATCAGCAAGTGTGGAAATATCCACTTTGTTTTGATAGAAATCTAGAATAAGTCAGAGGATTAGTTACACAACTGTTAACTCATAAGGAGAAAAGTAAACCACAAGACGGAAAGTGTTTCAATTGCAACTTAAAATAGCATATTTTTAAGGACTACAGACAAATACCTTCATTAGACAACTGTTTACTCAAGGGGGAGAAAGTAAATAATAGGATAGAAGATGTTTCAATTGTAACTTAAAAACAAACTACTATAAGGATGAAAACTATGAACATTACATCCAAGAGTGTGAGGAATCAACAGATGATAATAAACCAAGAAGATAATACTCTGAGGGTGTCTCAAAGCCTAACGAGATCAAAAGGGCAACAAAGGCTAAACAGATATCAGAAAACAAGTATTATCTAGACTTAAGGGACAAAGTGAAGCAGAGAACATTATATTTGCTCCAATTAAAATTAGGAGATCGTTACTTAAAAATAAACAACAACAAAACATTCCATATACATCAATAGATTAATTAATGGGTGTCCATGAAAATTTTTCATTGACACTGGTTCTACATCAACTATTCTTTGGCCCCTTTTGGTAGTGAAAGAAGGAAAACTGTCTTTGAAGTTGAAGCAAGAGGATTGTTTGGTTGATGCAAACAGCAGGGGGAATGTTAGAAGTCAACCTCAATGTGAAAAGCTTCTCCACGCTACAAGAAGATTGCATATTTGTAACAGGTTTCACGCAGCAGCATGTAAGTGGACTTTCTTCCATAGTCTATGACTAAACAATTCCCTGTTTACTACAGCACTAGTGGCGGAATTTTCAGTGAAAACAAAAACGGAAACACAAGGGACTGAAGATAACAACGTACAGTGCAACAAAGCAGAATCTAGAAAAACAAATTGTCAAAATCAAAGTTAATGCATCGTGATCGTCATTGGAAGCACGGCGATGGAAGAATGGCCAAATAGTTAGCTTCAGAGAAAAAACTGAAAAGGGTAAACCAACCTGTTGAAGAGCTTGCGGTTCATGTTGAGACCACTTTCGATGGTATCACCAGGGATGGAGCCACCAATGAATTCCCTCAACCATCTTCCTGAAGATAACTTTTTAGGGATGGGGGCAGTGTTGT
This sequence comes from Limulus polyphemus, assembly GCF_000517525.1. Classification (NCBI taxonomy): domain Eukaryota; kingdom Metazoa; phylum Arthropoda; class Merostomata; order Xiphosura; family Limulidae; genus Limulus; species Limulus polyphemus. The sequence goes on along the minus strand of NW_013665791.1, from coordinate 456,790 downwards.
AGGCTATGATTTTTTAAATATAGAAACTTGTATTGTTTTTTGTTGTTGTTTTTCGTCTAGTTGGGTTTGTTTTACGCCATTTTATGATTAATTTTTTTTAAAGTGTAGAAAACAATTAGAACGACATAAAACGTGTGTTAGAGCGTGACTAAAGAAATTAAGCAAATGCGTTTATCAGTTGTCGATTATTTAATCAGGTAATTGAATTGTTTTTTAATTTTTAATTTATATTTCAACAGTTTAAAAGACATTCAAAGCAATTTCGCAAGTAAGTAACATTTTAACGATATTTGTGAAGCTAGGCCGATCGTTAGTTTGCGAAGCTGTATAAGTTAGAACTTTTATTCGAGGAAGTAAAACTCTCATTATCATTAAGTGAACAGAACTTTGCATTATTTTTAGCAAATATTTCTATAGAACACGACTAGCAATAGAAACTCGTCAAAACAATAGTCTAAAACTTTTCCAAAACCATATCGTCAAACAAGTAACATCGAGACATAGCTTCAGTATGAAGTCTTTCCTGGTTTGTTTCTTTATTTGTGTATCAAATTTCGTGCAAGGCTACACGAGAGCTATTTACGCTAGTTTTTCCTAATTTTGGAGTGATAGGCTAGAGGGAAGGCATCTAGCCAATACCACCCATCGCCAACACTTGGGCTACTCTTGACTGTCATGTTATAGCACCCCAAGTATGTAAGGTGAGCATGTTAAGTGACGGGATTCGATCCCGGGTCCCGCATACTACGGGTCAAATGCCCTAACAACCAGACCATGGAAGCGTCCCTCCTGGAAAGAAAAACCTATCTGCAAAATAAACACCCCAGTTTTCAACATAAATTAAGTTATTTATAAAATTCGTCACCACAATGAAGATATTACCTGAATTAGTATAATCAAGCAAGATATTTTAATGTAAAATTTATTGTGTGAATTAAAGGTGTAGGTTATACAGATAACTCATTAGGTTATTTTTCAGTTAATCACCATAACGAACAGTGGTCAGTCTTTTAACTAGCTTTCTGTACCATTTAATACTCTAAAATTGAAACTTCAATATAAGACAGATTAATTTTTAAAGACACCATTAACTTGGTACGTATGACTGTAGGTTAATTAATGTTTACCTCTGTTGATGTCTTTTATTTCTGAACAGATCAAGTTAACTTAAGCAAATATTGTAATTTTTGTACTTCTTTTTATTCCTATATTTAAAACTTGTTATTTCAGTTAATTTTAATATAAAGGGTACCTCTTTAGTAATATAAATAACTAGCTGAGTTACCCGGCGTTACACGGTGAAAATTTAGATTTGAAATGTATGGATCAGTATTTTTTTT
>NW_013665791.1:448903-455135 GCF_000517525.1 Limulus polyphemus | reverse complement strand
TTTTGAGTAGTCTGCCTTTCAGCTTGAACTCGAAGTCTAACTTTACGTTGTTCCAAAGTCTCTTCCTGTATTTGAGCAGCCTGTCTTACAGCTTGTGCTTGAAGTCTTTGATTGCGTTCTTCTTCTGTTTCAGTTGCTCTTTGTGCTTGCATTCTTTTAGCGGCAGAAGACTTTCTATAGAAAGGGCGTTTCTTGGGTGGCATAATCACCTGTATCACTAAACAATAATTTGCAATTCACAAAGTTACTAAATCACTTAGCACTATTTAAAGAAAACTGTTTTTGGAAATACTGAATTGGCAGCAAGATGATCTGAGTGTCTCCCGCCATAACGCTTCCTATGTGCAAAACGTGCACATGTTTGTATTTTTATTACAAAGAAAACAAAATGGCGCAATAACCATTAATTGTCAATTTTGTTATTAAATACTACACCAAATACAAAGTAAGTAGCACCATTAAATTTCTTGTAAAAAACTGGTTATTATGAAGTTATTTTAAAATTTGTAAGTTCAACCGTTTGGTTTCCTATAGCGAACAAAGTAAACAAATAAACAAACTTCCTCTTTTATATATATAGATATACGGTATAGTTAACAGCTTTCTTTATTAATATGTATACATTTAATACAAGTAACTTTTTGCTACATCTTCAGTGCACTTCATTTGTCTTGAAGACGTTTCGTTTTATATGCCGAGGTCTTCATTAGGTCCACCACAAGCGTAGATAAAAACAGTTCATTACGATTCAACTTTAGTCCTACTTAATCTGACAAAACCACTCTTAGAAAAGCATATAAATACAATCTGAAATAATTCCTTCAAAAGGTTTTTAACAGAGTTTGTTGACAGGGATCAGTATGAAATTCAATTAAAATAAATCCATTTTCTGCACAGTTTAGTGCTGCAATACAAACAAAAAGAAATGTGTATATGAAAATACAAATAGAAAAGTATAGTTTACCATTCAGTGATTCACTGCCGTTCGAAATAAAGGATTATCTTGGGTAAGCATGTAAACATTGTGTGTGATTTTACTTACTCTTCGTCGTTTATTTTTTATTGAATAATCAATGATAATCTCGACGTTGGATTATTGTGTAAAACATTGTGCTTTTCTTTAATAAACGAAGTAATGACGGTTCTTGAATCCACTGGAACGTGAAGTAAACCTTATTTCGTTCAGATCAGATCCAAACGTTCCAGTAGTAGAAACACGCACTATTTTATTTAATCTCGCCACCGGGTTCTCCCGGTTTTGCTGAAAGACAGAATGTATGATTATGCCACAAAATTGGGTTGAGAAAAACTACAGATAAGATGAAGAGATAAAATGGCATACATCTTCTACATGCAGGAAGACAGAAGCTGTAGCCTTGAACCACTTGAAACGGTTGAATTTCTTATTTTACAGGGTTTTTTCCACTCTCTGGTGATATATATGATAAATTATCCGAAAAATATAAATAAAGCAAGCTCGCTGTCAGCTGACTTTTATTATCCCTTGAGATCAGAATATATTAGCTCATCGGATAAACAGTAAAAGAGTGATAAGCATTTGAACGTAGAGCTTGATAAAAGTAATTTTAATATTATAATTCTAATTACAAATCTTTTTAGAACAGGAGAATAGTAAGGCTTTTATGAATAAAGAGCTTAAGCTGAAAGTGACGATTCTGGTTCTACACACACACACACACATACTGACAGCCATATTTGTTTACATTCGCTCGATAGGAGGGAAATTAGTGACAGTGAGAACTAAAGGTGTTTATGCTTTTGTTTCCCTAGCAATCGCGCGTGCTTCATCACTAATGACAACCCCCCAGCTTAAACGGTCGCTGACTGATCAGTGTGAGACAAACAACAGTTCCTTATATATATATGTTTGTGTGTATCACAAGTATCACTCGTGTGAATAGCGTCTATAATGTAGTTCACAAAATTCCAAGTGGTGCAGATAATCGTCTGTTGCCAGCGGTTGTTCCCTTGCATTGTTTAAGTTACTCAGAAAGCTAAACCTTGCCCAAAGTTTTTTTATTACAGCAAAAATCATGAACTTTTACTTGAATACCTTTTGTCGAATAACCATTAGAATCATAAAAAAATTCTAATTACCATCAGTTGATTAAACTTTTTCTAATACACGAACTTAATTCGTTTTAGTAATAACATATTTAATTATCTGGGAATTTGTTTTTGTAATTTTGTGGTATTCTCAAGTAGACTATATACATTTCAAATAGTATCTGCAGATAACTAGAGGTTCGATTAAGATATGTATTGGAAGTAAATCTGAATTCTGATTGACTGGGTTTGGAACAATAAAAGAGTATAGACACAATGAGAGCAAAGTTAAAAGTAATCTTTATTTACAAAATCAATCAAAGTAACAAGTAAAGTGAAAAGAAGACAGCCCTTTTAACTGGTGGTAAAATCGTTTGTAGAGCCACAGTTGAACTTGTTAGGAACTATTCCAGACTAAGCGAGCATGACATTATATACAAGATTCTATGATGTCACCCATCTCAGTGCCCATGCGATATTCACTCAACTGATGGTTATTTCAAGAGAGGAAAACGAGTGAGGTTATACGCTTAAGGTATCACCTGATCCGCCAATGGAAAAGATCGCTCTCTTCCTTTACATGGTTCACTCTACTTTACAGTAACCTTACCCACGACAAAGCGCACGTGATATCATAGAAGAATAACCCAGAACAATAAATAATAATAGAGTGAAACTAACTTCGGCACCGGATATAGATAATATAATGTGGTTGAAATATTATATAATTATAATTAGCCACAGTTCTTGACCGATGTTCTAGTGTTAAAACTACACATACACTTTACGTTCACTTTATCAAATAAAGAGGATAATAAATAGTAGATGTTACGTCTGCATTTCTTATTTTCAACTTGAATGGCAGTTTGTTCGATATATGCATTAAATTGTCAGGTCAAAACCACTAAGTTTCAGGCCTAACCATCGCTAATTTAGAAATACTGACCAGAGAGGAATGCAACCAGTCATGAGCACACGCTGCCCACCCAGTTACTCGAATTGTGGGATTGAATGTTACGGTTATAACACCCCATAAATTTAGTCGAACCCCTCTTTGTATGGAAATATTAGCATTACTGCAGATAGAAAATACATTGAATTACATGTGAATTTAAGCATTATTTAAACAGCATTAAAATGTATCTAAGTCAGTCTACTTCCTCTTCCAACATCTATTTTTCCTTCTTCCTATTACGTTGTTAAGGGATAGAAACGTAGATAAAACTGAGGCAAAAGTGACTTAATTAATGTTTCTCCGATTAAAATATTTGCTTCAAGTTGTTGTTTTTTAACTTTAGGTTAAACAATATCCAGCAAGTAGAAATGTTAATATAATATGTTTTCGCGTTATGTGAACAGTTCCAGATATTTAAAAAATGTCAAAATCAGTATCGAAAACAGTCAAAGCATGGAAGAATCGGACAATTAATTAAAATTACAGAACAGAATGAGGCCAGCTATATATATATGTAAACACGTATAAATCATTATAAAAATGTGTAGGATAATAAACTCTTGTCTTCCCTACAAAAAAAAAAAGAGAGAGAGAGAAACCAGCTGAAGTGCTTCTGGAGACTAATTAAGACAGTGATATTAGAACTACCCATTATATCGACGTAAAAGCAACATGACTCACCATTTGCAGTGTTTAAACTGGTGTATATTTCAGTACTTTTTCGCTTACATTCAGGGCTCGTATTACAACAGTTTCAATTGAAATAACAAACAGGTAATGACATCACGGAAAACAGTCGTTTGTTTGTTTAGGGTTATTTATAATTAATAGTTGTATTTTTAAGTATAGTCCAAGTACACAGCATAGCCGGTGATATTTTATTGAACATTTTGTTGAAAGCCACCAGTGAAGTAACAACCAAAATTATCATAAGAAAATCAGTTTGGTTTTGGACTCTATGTCCAGTTCCTCCATTGAATCCCCTTTTTTCACGTCTCTGTATTTGTGGCTTAGTTTTCATTCTGTAAATCATCGATAAGAACTGAAACATTGTTAAATGCATAATGAACGTGGAGATTAAAACCTGACCACGTTGTGGTTGTATTTAATTTTCTCGAATTACAATTTTTAAACAGAAAAATGTAAACTGTCTAAGCATAGGTTGGCATTTATCACAGTTTTCTCAAAGGTATGAATTAACTTGTTTAAAAAAACAGCATAATTCACATAATGCATGAATATAAAAACACCACATTAAAGTTTTGTTTTAAAAGTTAAATAAACTATAATAAATAGAAATTTTAAGCATGAAACTTAGAAGAAAAATATCCACAAAGTAAAAAAATAAAATCGAAAATTAGTCAATTTATATTTAATGTCGTGATCAACTTAACAGTGGAAATATTTCTTTCGAGCAATCAAAAAACTTCGACATTTCAGTCACTAGGAGGCAGCTAAAGTCAAACAGGTACTCTCGGAAAGTGGCAATAAATTATTATCATGTAATATATACCCCATGGATAAAAGGGGATCATTTGGCCCTTCAAGGCTGTCCTTATACATCCACCTTTGGGAAAAGTAAAACTTTAAAACAATCTTTCATTTCTCAGGAAATGATTGTTTCCCCTGTGAACCTCCTGTAAAGTGCTGACCGCTACTATTTTCAAGGACAATTCGTTCTATAACGCAATCATCCTATTAGAAAGATAAAATTATCTTAACTGTAATATAGTCTGTTTTTTTTTCCATACTTTAAACTGGTAACATCTCATACTGTTACCTTCAAAATATAACACAAAGATATGAGGGGTATTTATTCTATTTATCCACAATATAATCTTGTAAACTTCAATAAGATCACCCGAGCTTGTCTATATGTGATATGTGGGCATGTCACAAGTTTTTCACACACTTAATTATTAGATAATGCTTTTTAAATTTTTAAGAATATACCATGCTTTTTTGTGCTATAGAACATCGATCAGTGGAACTATTCTCATCTTCTCATCTTAGTTATTCACAGGATTGGCTAAGTCGCCGAGGGAATCACGTGTGCTCTACAATAGGGGAGATCACTGCAGTATAAAAGATACTATAGATATAAACAGTGATTTGCTCTGCTGGCAAGTCATATACTAACCCAAGGGTGTAACATACCCTGTTGACAATAGGAGGGGGCCTTAGTCACATGGATGATGTGTGCAACTTGAGAGAGGAAACCTTATATATATCACTATGTTTTTCTTTGCTTGAAAGGATTATCATTTTTTCTAGACCTTATGCAGTTATAGAGGTTTCCATGTAGGCTTTGTGATTGCTAGATTGAAATAGATTGTTTTGTTACAGCTTTCTGAGCCAGTTGTACCATTATGCTTTTAGCTAAACTTGATTCGATTTCAGTATTTTGAGCCAGAAGTACACTGGTGACAGAACACAAATAAAACTTTCTCTTCTAGTCGAACGTACAAGCACTTGTTCAACGGTTAAACTTGGTTATAATAAAGATATTGTGATTGTATAAAAATGTGTGTCCAATTACTTTATTGAAAACACTCAGTTAAAGTCAGAGACAACACAGACATTGCTATGTGAAATAGTATCTGGAAAATCCTCCTGTAACTTTGTAGATCCCACAGGCTAATCTGAGAGAAATCAGAGCTATCAAAGTATACCACAGAGGAGGTAGGAAGAAGAAACTGTGATACCATCAACAAAGATACTGTTATTGCAGAGATGTCTGTTTTCTCTGGAATAATGTCATGTTTTATATGAGCCCTTCAGAACTCTTGTATCATTGAGCAAAGTATTCCTGGAAATGGCATTTTTCACAGAGAAGGACTTATGGTCAGGGGGTAGAGTCAGTTGCTGGAGATGCTTGGTTTGTTGTGGAGAATCAATGGGTCTAGAAGTCCTCTCCAGACATCAGACTTTTGCCAATCCATGACCAGAAAGCAAGGATATAACACTCCTCCAGGTACATTGTTACTGCACCAACTGCTCTCCTACATATCCCCGGTAGCTAGAACAACTCATCTGGGTGTAAGGCCGAAATTTACAGGTAACGAGGTTTATGATGAGTTCCCAAGCACCTTTCAAGAAGGCAAAAAAGAAAATATCTCCTCGAAAGTTCAAGAGAATGACAAAGAAGGATTTGGATCACTTATCAGGCATTTAAAGTAGGTCATTGTCTGGGCTCTGGAATAGACAATG
>NW_013665791.1:445757-448152 GCF_000517525.1 Limulus polyphemus | reverse complement strand
TATTGCTTATTCTCTGTAAATATAACACTGAATATCTCTGGTCCTCTCCAGAAACTGAGCAATGTAATCAATATGTGCTAAGTGGGTCAAAGTTTATCCATTGGTCAATAGGTTAACATAATTCATGGCTGATATGTTAGTAGAGTAACATACAGCCCAATCGGGCAAGCCAGAGGAAACGCACACTAACCAAGGGCCTAATTTCAACATTCAGCTGTCCTCTGAGATGTGCAAGGTATTGGGTGTGATGAAGATGCACACTTCATTTTATTACCCCCAGTTCAACAGTTTGTCAGAATGAGTGATAAAGATTATCAAGTAGATGCTTGCAAAATTTGTTGATCCTGGTCAAACTGTTTGGGATAAGCACTTAGTGTATTATGATGTTGTACCATGCAACCAAATATGTTTTGACAGAAATGGTGCTTCCTGTAGATGTGATGTACAGTCTGACATAAACTGCAACCATGCCATAGTGTCTATAGGAATGTGTAGAATGACTGCCATTTGTATTAGTCAAAGGATACACATTTATAGATCAGCAGTTGGGAAAAGTTGCCATATGGAAAAAGATACAACAGTCAAAGAATGTCCATTCTAGTGTGGAGACTTGGTTTAGCTTTGGGACATGCCAATGGCATGGAAGGCATTTGACTCTGTCTGGATGGGTTTATACTTAGTACTGTAACAAATGTGTCCATGATTATATGAGATACAGTGATCACTTGGCATGTGTAAATGCATAGAATACATTGACAAGCTGCAACCAAAAGTTACAGATGTGCCTCTCATGCACTGGCTTCACCAGGAATCAGAGACAAAGTCCAAGAAATCAAAAAATGATAATAGTAGCATGTCGTACCATATGAGCTCAACTAATGAGGAGGAAGGAACAGAAATCATTTATCTGAATGTGCTTGATGATTTAGATGAGGAGGCACCTGAATATGTGTCAGATAGCTCTAGGGGTCAAAATGGGGCCAATGACGTCTTCCTGATTACTATGACTATAATTAACTACCAGGTCACCAGCTAGGATGATCACTTTCTGTGACCCTTTCTTTCTGAGCTATTGGATCGTACTGTCTTACAAAATGTATAGACTATATTTTATGACTACTCTTCAATTAGCAGGCTTTGCAACTCTTACTTTTTGAGTGTTGTAATGTGATATCCACAGAATATTGGCTAATAGCTGCTCAATTACTACATAGTTAGAATAGCATGTGTAGGTACATGTAATACCTAGAACATCATCAGTTTGCACAAGTGGATATGTTTGATAAGAATTTGAAAACTCACCTGATAGGGTGTGGCAGTCCTTACTTTCTGAGCTATTGAGTAATTATCTTCAATGAAACTGTGATCCAACTCTTTAAGAGGAGAACTCACTATCTAGCGAGGTGACCAGAGGAGGCAGCCAGCCAGCAGCATCTTACTACCCACCATCCACACTGAGGAATTGAGTTAGTTGCAGAACATATTTTATGATATCACATGGATCTAAACAGGACCTGCCAGATCCAAAATCTAGAGCTCTGCCATGGTTCCCATCTATTCCCATTCACAATAGAAAGCTGAGATGCTAAACCATTGAAAGTGTATATAATAGTATTTCAACCATACTATGGTCACCATATCTATTGCTAACAACACGTTTCATTCAATACAGAGCTCTTCAGGCACATTCAAGTGTACTTATTATCTCTAGCAAACACTCCATGATGGTTATAGAGAATGTTTACCATAGTTCAAAATTAGGGATGGCAGCAGATAGCCTTAGTAGCTTTACTATAAATATAAAATACTATACATGGTTTCACTAGGGGAAAAATCTTGTCTTACTAATCTTATGATATTCCAGATTTCTGGACACTTTTTAGTAAAGTGCTTGAGAATGCAGACTTAGAGCCAAAGACAAGAGGTAACACCCATGTGGTATTACGTTTTGCTTGCTTTTAATTAAGCTGACTTGCAACTGAAAGGAGTCAAAAAGGGAAATGAAATGGTAGCGTTGGTGAGTTTATTTTTAGTTACTTGTGCAGGTACTGGTATTTATACTTTTACTCTATTTCTTTCCTACTGTACCTGGGCTCTGCTTTAAATAGCAATTAGACAGGAGTGAAGGAAATATAGGAATCACAATAGCAAAGAGCACATGTGGATTGTGGTCAAGCACTAGACCCAATGAAGCGTAGATGGACTGAAACGTCCACAGGTGTTAGGATACATTGCGTTAGTGCATGTAAGCCTGTAGAAATGTCACTCGATCACAGCAATAATTTTAACACTCTGCTTCTAAATGACATTTTAAGATAGAGAGAGCGTACTGGGCCATTACAACCTTAACCTACCCTTATGACCAATCAAAGTTCGCTTTACCTTACATTTTGGT
>NW_013665791.1:441954-445266 GCF_000517525.1 Limulus polyphemus | reverse complement strand
GCCTTCCCTCTAGTCTAAATTAGGGACGGCTAGCGCAATCCAATTACGTGAGGCTAATTTGCATCTTACATAGTATCATATCATTTAAGAAAGACTAAGTTATATTTTAAATATTATTACATCAATCAAAAAAGTAGTGTTTAATGTCTTAAATACTATCACACCAGTCAAGTAACGTTAAGTAACGCAGATAGCCCTCGTGTAGCTTTCCGCGAAATCCATAACAAACAAACATATATATATATATATTTCAATAAAACATTCTTGGGTAAATGTGTGTGTATTTTGTCAAGGATTGTTTATATGTTCTTGTATTTTTTATGTGTTTCAGTTGTTATTGATTATGTTTTATTTCTGTTTTTGAATGTCCATTTTTACATTTTATTTTGTTTTTTAATCAGTATTAAAGGGTTTGTATTTTATGTTTATGAGAATAGACTATCTTTACTTTTGGTGATTGTAATGGGTTATCTTTTAATGCAATTTGATTCTGTTTTAGTCACTGTTAAAATATTTATTGTTTATGTCATTAGTCATACATAAAGTGTTAATTTTTATTAGTCATTCCCTCCTAAAGGAGATATTCATTTCTATGTTACCATTTTGTATTTTGATCTTTGATAAGAGGTATATATTTTGACATATATATCATTATTAAAGGGTTTATTTCCTGCGTATCTATGTTAAAGGACTATTCTCTTGTATTTTAACTCGTTTTTAGCATTAATCTGTAGTATTCAGATTGTTTTAATGTGTGATCATCATGAATCATGATAGTGGTTCATAATAGGGTTCACCCAGAAACTTCACAAAAAATATAATAAGACATACGGTCAAAATCCATCTTAAAAAGTAGACTTGTTGTTGAAACAACACTCAAGACCTATCTCAATGGCTAAGTCTGCTACAATATTGATAATAACAAAAAGTAGATTTTCCATTTGTTATACAAAATTCAAAATTTATTCATTTGTTCTTCATATTACTAATTATTCATATTGTTCTTGTTTCACAAGCCTAAAGAAAAAACGGATATTAATATTTTATTCAAACCTGGGCAAATCAACTAAAAAACTCCTGCGAAGGTCGTAGGGCTATTTTTAAGTTGATTCTTGAAAGTTCAGATTCCTACCCTCTAAAATTTTCTAAGTTCTTCTTCTCGACCAACATAAGCTCTTCGAAGCCATTCAAGCATCGCAGAAATATAGAAACCATTTAAATTAATCACCATTATACTAGTCTAAAACGTTGCGTTTTATTAAAGTAAACAATATGTATATTAATAACAGTCTCCAGCCTTATCATTATTGATTGTAGTTTTAAAAGCTGCTACAGAAAAAAAAAAAAACGCCTACGAATATTTTACTGAAACCTGGACAGTAGTAATGAATATAGTATTGAGTATGTCATAGGGTAGTTTTAAAAATAATTCAAGCATATTCGTTTTTTAACCATGAAGAACTACTCTAAGTCCTTCACTTTTCGCCATTAAAAAAATCCGGTGTTTTACTAATGCACATTAATTGGAAAATTATTTCTGCAATTTATAGCGCACTATTTGGAAACAGCAACGTTAATGATTCATCATTTCTCGAGTTCGCTGTTGCACTTTGTCTCCATGTGGTTTTCTGCGACTATTTCAGTGAGTGAGTTTGCTAACAGTAGACGATTACCATAGTAGATTTATCTACTCTTGTGAGTGGTGATTTATTCCACTGATTTTCGTACTTCGCTTGTTAAACGCGTGTTTACACGAAACATCAGGCACAAAACCACTGCAGCAGTAAACTGTTGAAAAATATGTAACACTCAATTGAATGCACATATGTAGGTTAATATTTATTTTGCATAAATGGACATAAAAATACTTAAGAAACAAGATAATTGAAAATTATTAATTTAAAAAAGGTGAACAGGAATCGTCAGAAACAAGTTGAATCAAAATGCAAAGCTTATATTTTCAAGTTTACAACTGGGGACTCTAACAAACCAGGCTGTAAATAGTATCTACATTATTTTCTCAAGCTACAACTCTCTATTTAACTCCACTAAAACTGATAAGTACTGTAGGTATTGAATCAAAATATGGATTTATAGCTTGAGAAAATAATGTAAGCACTATCTTCATTCAGATACTCAACTACTTTAAAATTACCATATTTCATACAAATGTTTTTATTGCCAGATTAAAACTAAAGTTCTGTAATCATAGCGATACTACAGATTTGTTACTTGAAGATATTGTTTCAGTATAATTATAATAACAGAACAATTCATCCAGTGACTCTTAAATAAAGCTAAACAATATTATTTATTTACTAACGATAATCAAGTAAATATATTTAAAAACTTCCTTTTATTTACTTTTATAAGCATTACTTTCCTGTAGGTTTACCTAGCATCTTCAGCTGGGAAGCTTTAAATAAAATCACACAACAGTTGACACTTTGAGAATTTACAATATCAGGATAATATTATGTCATTAAACAATGGTGTAATAGAAATCGACAATAGCTGAATAAGGAAAGCAAAAATAAGAATAAATATACATGCCCAATTGTATATTTGTTAGTGTAAGGTTCTTTATATTTTGGTAGAGAACTTACTTAATATTTCTACGATTCATATTATTTTTCGATAAAGAGAACTTCCCTAATTTTCTACGATTTATATTGTTTTTTGTCAATTATTTCAACATCTGAAAAATCAAAGAAGTGATTATGTTTAATCATGTGTTCAAATATGTATATGAGAAGGAGCTTTGGGATATTCTTTGAGTCTTGTTGAAAGTTGTCGAGTAGTGTCTTTGATCTAAGAACTATTACAGTCTCTACATTGAATTTGATACACTGATCCTATATTTTTGACGAGCACACTATACACAGCGTGGTCACAAGTAAATAGACAACACCTTTTCAGAAAAAATGAAATTTCTCAGTTATATTCACATGAATTGATATATTTATAATTTAATTAATATCTAGTAGATCTTCCTTTCGCTTCGTAGAGTTCGTTGATCCTTTGGGGCATCGTGAGAATCATCTCGTCAATTTTAGATTGTGAGATTTTCGCCCACTCTTGCTTCAAAACTTGGAGTAGATCGCACTACGAAGTTGGTTTTTTGGTTGTTTCTTGACTTGTCGGTCGAGTATGACCCAGAGGTTTTCGATGGGGTTCATGTCAGGAGATTGGCTCGGCCAGGACAACTTCTGGATACCATTTTCTTCCTGCCACTTTTGGGCGTTTCTAGCAGTGTGACACGGTGCTCCATCTTTCTGGATCAACGTTGTGTTCTTGACCACGAAACCCGAG
>NW_013665791.1:425555-440977 GCF_000517525.1 Limulus polyphemus | reverse complement strand
CAATCCTTTAGGGTATTCAATAAGATGAAGAATGCTTAATATAAAGTGACCAGATTTCCTGGAGTTAAAAGCGGGACACCTCTTGCATAATGAAAAATAAATAATATAGATTTGCAACATAAAATAATCTTTATCCACTGCACGAAAGTAAACTACTTACTTTTAGTTTTCGTACTTTTCACTGAATGATATCTTCTTTAATAACTCAGGAGTGGATTTCAAGATATTGTAAAATTCCAAACAGTTTTACTTGAAATTTATTTTGGTTACTAGTAAGACCTTATGGGTTGATACTGTGATTTTTCAAATGTACACACCTTATTCATCTGTGAAAGAGCACGTTCAACAGAAGAATTAGTTCCAATAAGACAGCATGAACTGAATCAATTCTAACATGCGTTAATGGCTGATATATCTATCTCCGAAATGAATGAATAGTTCCACCCAGTGTTGGTCTGTTGGTATCTTAGATGAATTCCACTCAGATACTTTCTCATCACTAATGTACTGTGCAACACATAAACTCATCAAATAGTTCAGTATCAAAAAATCCTTTTTCGGCAACAAAATCCATTGTTTTCTCGACATATGACCACTTTGGAATTTGTTTTAATGAGGCCCATTGCATAAGTCCAAGTTCTTGAAAGTGAGCCGACCAGTGGTCTACGTACTGAACACACGTTTCATAAAAATCTGTAACTGTGTTCACCACTGCTGATGAATCAATCAATCCCTCTTGTTCAAGTTTGTTTACTAACGCCCTGATTGAATGTGGCAGAAAAAGTTTGCTTTCTTTCATAAGAGGTTTTGCTTTAAATCATGAACTGGAGTCATAACTTCAACAACTGAAATACTTTCAATCTCAATCTTTAAAACAACTTGGTGAAAAGTTGCTGTTTGACCGTGTACAAATTTGAGCCAGAGTTCTGCACATGGGTCTTCAAAATGTTTTCAGTACAACAGGTCACTTACTTTGACTAAAAAATATTATTTTAGACCAGGAAACAATTCTAAAATTATTTCCACTGTAGGAATCAATGCCAAACATCTAGTTTTACTGTATTTCAGTAGTTGTTTATATTCAATATCAACAAAACCACAAAATTCTTTCAGGTCTTCTATTCTAACAGTATAGGTATATAAAAAGGAACATATCTTAACAATAATTGTTTCCACATCAGTAGGCAGACTGTTACAGCCAGACTGAGCAACATTATGTACAATGTGGGCACCACAACCAATCTCAATCAAATCTCTACCTAAATAATTATTTAGTTTCCTGAAAATACTGTTCACTCCTTTTCTTTCAGCCCCAACAAAATTACAGCTGTGTTATCACTACAGAAAGCAGCGGGTCTTAATCGTGCGCGCTAGGAACGCAAAGAGTTTGGGTGAGTCGTCTGTTTGTTTAGCATTAAGCACAAAGCTACACAATGGGCTATCTGTGCACTGCCCACTATGGGTATCAAAACCCCGTTTCTAGCGTTGTAAGTCCGCAAACAGCTAGGAACGCAAAGAGTTTGGGTGAGTCGTCTGTTTGTTTAGCATTAAGCACAAAGCTACACAATGGGCTATCTGTGCACTGCCCACCATGGGTATCAAAACCCCGTTTCTAGCGTTGTAAGTCCGCAGACAGCTCTCCTCTGACTATACACTTTTGCATTTGTAAATTTAAAGGTCTCATTCATCGCTATTTTTGCATTTTTCTTGTTTGAACAGTTAAAAACTATTTGACTGATAAAAGATAGAGCAGAGACTCGGACGTTTTGCAACCCGCAAGCAGTACTAGTTAAAGCGAAATGAACGGTTCAAGACCATTTAGTACCACTTCACGTTCCACAAACATACACTAAGTGGTGGTGTCCTCATTGGCAAAACACATATAACCAGAATTTCCAATCGTAAAATGTTACTCTATTGTAAAATAGTCATAAACGTAGTACTCCAACTGAAGGAAAAGTATAACGATGAAAACTGAGATTCTATTTAAACGCCAAGCTTTCGAAGATAAAATGGGGAAGCCAGCATTGCAAGGATTTTATTCTCCATGTAAAGTCGAGCCAGCTTAGTCTGCTGTGTGTTCATTAGCCGACTAAGTGATATGTCCACATACATCCATATTTTTTTTGTTCCTTTTTCTCAAGTTCAGTAGCCAGACCTACATAACTTTTTTATGTTGTGATAATTGCATTGCAAGGATTTTATTCTCCATGTAAAGTCGAGCCAGCTTAGTCTGCTGTGTGTTCATTAGCCGACTAAGTGATATGTCCACATACATCCATATTTTTTTGTTCCTTTTTCTCAAGTTCAGTAGCCAGACCTACATAACTTTTTTATGTTGTGATAATTTTTCCCCCTTATACTTGTGAAATATATTACCAATGATTTTAATGAACAGTGATGTAATATTGAAAAATAGTGTTTCGTTTCCTACAAAACAAATACACTGGATGATATGTGGCGCTCTCAGTGGAAATGTCATGCAACTTGTAAGGCTTCTTAAATTCGTTTTAGGATATATATTAATTTTGCCTGAAACTTAAATATTTCCCTCACAAGCCCATCATTGCTGGCAAAACAAAAGTGTTGCAATAGATATTCCCGCCGTGTAACTGGACATTTTAACAATACGTGATATAATGATATAAATACGCATTTATCATAAACGTTTACTTCAACAACAGGTCCAATGATGTTATGATAGAATACACCTTCAAAAGTAGCAAATCCACTTCAAGGTTTCATTTGGTAATCTGATAATGTTAATAATGTAGCACCTCAGGAATGTTAATAAAAAATAGGCTTAATAAAACACCAAATTAGCTAGCAATCATTCAACGTTATTTTGTTCGTTTGTTTAAATAATAAAACAATATCAACTCATCAAGTGAATGATAGTATCCTTATAGTATTGTATGCTTGCCAAGAAGTGGTGTTATCATGACGTCATATTTAAGAATATACTTATTTCTGCCGTATCCTGTACAGAAGAATTCATTATACAACGTTACTGGTATCACATGTATAACAGCATGATATGTTACGCACGTTTTATTCTAAGCTGGAATTATACATCTTACTGCTAATAACAACAGCATACCTGGTGGTTTATTCACGCTCAACTTCACGCAGTATGAAGATCGTAATATCAGGAAATTCAGAGTTAGTCTTACACGTATATTTTAGATGCCAAAATAAATGTATTTATTCACTCACACACAAGAAAAGAAAATACATTGGATGAATATAATTAGTTCACGATGTTAGGAAAATATGTAGATTCCGAAAAATCAACATAAGTCATACCTTCTAACCCGAGTGTTTTCTACGGGGCCTTTCATTATCAGGGGCAAACTGTTTAGTTACTTGAAAAACTCAGACGAATACAAACAACCAAACTGGCGGTCTTCACATGTCTAACTTTTTGCTTAGGGAGCTTGACGCAGAATCTAAGGTGGGGGGATCGAAACCCTCAATGATCATACTTGCCTTTTCTCCTTTATCTGTAACTGCGTCAGTTCGAAAATCTCAGTTCTTCGAAATCTTACAAGAAAATGTGACTTTACATTGAATATAGACCTCAAAATTCTCATTATATCTGAAGTGTGACTGAGTTATTTTTTGATGAAGAACTTTGGTGTCATTATCACTTGATGAGGAAGTAAAAATAATATATCTATTTTAATCTAGTTTTAATCTACTGGGGAACATTTTTTATATAATTATAAATTGTGTGTTACTGTACATCATTAGTATAATTCATTGTTTCAGCTTTGCCAGGTAATTAACAAGTTTATTAACCTATTACGAATCTTACTGATATAAAACAAAAGAACAACCTGAACTGTGTTTGGAGCTATAATATTCTTTTTTCTCACCATAACCTGCCTGTTTTACTTTCACATGTTTTGCAACATGCTAATTCTGTTCTAGAGCCGTTAGCATCATCTTAGATGATCATATGTAGTTTCTAGATGTAACTATTCAGTGTCAATCTGCCACGATATTTTATGTCCAGTTCTTTGTCAAACAACAATATATTATTATTGGTTCGAGGTGATTAATGTCTAAACATACGTTTTTATATTGTGTTTGTTGGTTTTTATCCTGGAAGACCTCAAATTGGTCATATAGGTCTATATACTCAGTCATTGTTCTCTTATTAAAATTTTTACACACCTTTCATTGGTAAAATTCATCATAGAATGCTTCAACACTCGCTGTATAATTATGGTGTTCGCTTAAAATACAAGTATGTACAAAAAACTGGATAAATTATTATATACTTGGAAGTCCTTTCAATAAATTTATAATTCAAGCTAGTTTTTAAATTTTTTCTTTCCTAGTTATATAGAAATACTGAGTTAATAGTGTAATTAAAAGATGTCTCAAGTTTATAACTTCTGCTAAATCACGGTTTTTTTGTTTGTTTTTTCAAAGCCATTTGTGCATGATCATTTGCTAAAATATTGAGGGTTATGTAAGCCTAAAATATTTAATTTCTCTGTACATTCTATTATAATGGAAGAAAACTTCTAGACAAAGAAGATATTTCTTGAGGATATTTATATATAGAATTTTCTAAATTTTGTTTTTCTTTAGTGTTTATGTCTAATGAGCTCATTGGTTCGGAATTACTTGCCAATTTCAATATTCATGTACGTCACATAAGTGCATCTTTTTGTATTCAATGTTTTTCATTAACTAGCTTGCTGTGTGTGGGTGCAGTTCTCCTGTTTTATGAG
Organism: Limulus polyphemus; assembly: GCF_000517525.1. Classification (NCBI taxonomy): domain Eukaryota; kingdom Metazoa; phylum Arthropoda; class Merostomata; order Xiphosura; family Limulidae; genus Limulus; species Limulus polyphemus. The sequence continues at coordinate 436,232 of NW_013665791.1, read as the reverse complement.
TTAGCGAATACATAAACTTAATGTAGATAGCTTTTTCCGATTGATCAAACGTTAATATTAATTAAGAAAACAGATTTAAATTAGTCCTTAAAGATAGATCCAACAGAGTATACAACACAACTGTTAGCTTATTTACAATATACTATACATTGTTAATCTTTACAATTTAGTAGAAAACTTACAATGATATGATATATTAGTGTTTATTTTTATACTTTTCTCATAATTTTTTGTAAAAGATAAGATCACATATAGTGTTCACAAAAGCATCACTAAGAGTTTTTTTTATCAAGACGCTTTTAGTTGTACTTTCAATAACGTTTTGTTTTCTTCGCACTATTATTTCAGTACTGAATAAATGATATTACTAATAATATCAAGCATTCGTCACAAATCTCTGTAGATCAACAGTTGTATAGATAATTAAAAACTCCTGTTAATTGAAGATCAATAAATACGATAATTTGAAATAGGATTATTTTCATTTTGTCGGCATCATATTTTGCTCTTTTCAATCCATCAAAACTAGCGAGCGAAATTGGGATCATTCTGACATATATCTTTAAGCTCATAGATAATGCAAAAAAGAACAGAAGGAAAATGATGAAAGTTCAATAATATCCTTCTGTGCGAAATTTGGTAAAGTTTGTTCGTTTCTTAGCTACACAATGTGTTTGCTATCTGTGCTACGCCTACCGCAAGTGTCGAATCCAATATTTGAGCATTATAAGCTCTCGAGTTTACCGATGAGCCAGGGAGGGGGAGCATTTTGTGAAGTTACTTTAGGATAATATTCAACGTTCTGTTTTTGATATACTATGGGGAATAAATTTACACTAATTAACATAAACATATAAACAGCATTTTTATTATTAGTCGTATTAAAGGAACTATACGGCAAGGTACAGCAGTTATAAAATCTAATCTATAAACAAGAAGAAATTTGAATTATTTAGAAATTCACAAAGCACATAAAACTATTGAATGTCAGTTAAAAGTATGGAGTATGTGATAAAACAGCAGGAGAAGAAATAAGGTAAAAAAAAGTTGATTCGTGGACGTTTAGTTCAGAAAATACTATAATATATTTTTGATTTTAAGTCAAATGTTTATAAATTATTAAAGATTCCTATCGTAATTTATAGAAATAGCTGTTATGAACTGTTATGAAGGAATGAATACGAATTATATCTTGGAAGCTGTTTTCTTTATTAATTTTTTTTTATGAAAAGGTGTAATCTGACCAAGACAAAAGTTGAATATTTTAAGATCTATATGATTTAGTGGAAAATTACACATACAAAAACTGGTTAAAATTGATTCATCAGGTGGGAAGCGAAGTTTTATAATAAATATTAAAAACACGGTAATACCAAAATACGACTTTTATACGGATGTTTCGGAATTTCCATCATCAGCGTTAATATCTCAGAAAAAGTTAGTTCATAATATTCGAACTATAAAAAACGTCCTTGATAACGACCTTCAAAATTATATTACACGAAACGCCTACTTCTCCAAAAGATTCAAGTTGAACGAATAAATTTACAATATTACTCATATGTTTACTAGTCAGTAGACTGGAGAGAATAAATAACTGTATATTTTTTAATTATGTTAGCATTTTTCCTACAAAAGCTGTCACAGTAGAAGCTTCCAATAAAAAGTTGGATGGCATCTTTTTACAATCATTGGGGTGGTTGGAGTTGTAGAACAGAAGCGCCCTCTTTTGTCTAACATATATCTTTTATGTGCTGAAGTTCTTGGACTTTTGTAAATGTGAATGCTATCCTTTATTTCTTATGGTTCAGTGAAATATTTAGAAAATACACGATCCTTCTATATCGTTTTGTTCTGTGAAAGCTATAGTGAAGACAAACCTTAAAATGACAAAATATTTTCTATGTTTTAGACTACTGCACTGGTAAACATACTTAAGTTGGCTAAGAAGGTTGAAACCTATCCTTCAAGTTCCAATAATGTAATATTAGACCATCATGATTCTAATAGCATTATATACCACCTAGACATCTTAAGTTCAGTGTGTTGTTCTTACAAATAATTGACAACTATGGGAGTTGGAATGCTATCTTAGATATTTAAGTTTTTACCTATCACACCTACTGGCTTGTTTTAATTAATATTTTCTTTTATTAGCTGTCCGTCAGTGGCACGACGGTAAGTCTGAAGGCTTATAACGCTAAAAACTGGGTTTCGATACCCATGGTGGGCACAGCAGAGATAATCTTAACAACAAACACATTTATTAGCTCATCTGTTTCGCAAACGAAAACATAAAATGATAAACTTCATAAGAAACTACTGTCTTTTTGTATGCCCTACTTACGAAAAAACATATATTCAATGAAAAATCTATATAACTTTATTTTGGCTTTTTCTTTGATGTTTCTGAAGTTGTAAAAGAAACATATGAAAATAATTTGCTAGCTTGAGAATTATATTGATAAAGTGGAATTTGTAGTAGTAAATCATTATTGATATTTTAATTATTTACAATGAAAATGGACGTTTTTTATATAAAAGTGTTTGAATTTTTATATGACATTAAATCAACTTTTGTGATATTGGTAGATAAATATTTTTATTCAGGTGTTAAAATTTAGGAGCTTCAGCACTTCTGAAAGTACGTGAAAGTGTCGCACATGAATAAACAGGTAATTTAAGGTACAGATTTTTTAAAACTTTATTTATTTATTCTTTTCTGTGTGTATCCTACATATTGGTGATTGCATTTTTTACACTGTAAAAGGTAAATAGTGTTTTGTTACCCACAAGAGATTTCTTTGGATATATTAAACATTCTTTGGTTGTGTTTGCCAGAAAATGAGTATGAGGTTTTACAGGGCTTAATTGTAAAAGCTGGCTTTCAATATGACTCATAGAAATGTTGGCATAATTGAGAACCATTTTGGTACCCATTGCAGTACTGATAACTTGAGAGTAATGTTCGTTATTGAATTCGAAGTTGTTCAGAGTTAATACAAGGCTGGAAAGATCAGTTACTGTTTGAGATTCTGATGGGTTAAAAAGGTTTAATGCGGACTTTAGAGTTTCTAGTCCTTCATCATGTGGAATACTAGTGTAGAAGGAAGAAACATCCATCATGCAAAGAAGACTGTTAGGTGGTAACTGTCCGTTGGTATTAATGTCTTCTATGATATTACGAAAGTGAGTAGTATCCTTTACGTAAGAAGGGAGGATACATGGAATACATTTTATGTGTTGGTCAACAACAGCAGACAGCTTTTCAGTAGCCATGTTTATATTAGAAATCATGGGTCGGCCAGGATTGTTTGGTTTGTGTATTTTTATTATGTATTGTGTATTAATAAGAGATAAAACCCACCAGGAAAAGCTTGTCTGAATATCAAATACTGAAAGGTTTCTTTGTTATTTAAGTTTATCAGTTATGGTCTTAATAAACTGAGTTGTGAGATCATGTGAGAGTTTCCTGTAGAAATTAGTAACCTTTAGTTGCCGGTTAGCTTCCGTGATATTGTGATCTTTGTTAAGAATAATAAAAGCCCCATCGTTGTTCGATTTAAGATTGTTTAGAGCAGTTCGTTCATTTTAGTTAATATTATTATGGCATTGATTGGAAGATTTTAAGGTTTGTATTATGTCACTTTCTACTGCTTTAATATGTAGGACGTCGTTGTAATCGTGATATAGAGGGTGGGGATGTTTAAAGGAAGGAAGAGGGGAATAGCTGTCTTCTTCTGATTGTGTATTACACATTGACGAACTATGCACTCTGTAGGCTACAACACACCATGACATATGAACTTCAAAAGCAAGAAATATTTATTACTCTTAATTTTGGATTTAGTCACTCTTTAAAAAAGAACTTTTTCGTGGATCCTGCGAAAGTACATCTAGTTAATAACTTATTATTCGTGATAGTTTAATAGATGTTGTTGTTTTACGATTATACGTTACATACTTATAGCGGTTAGAAGTTTTTTTATGATTATAGTTACCATTGTGTAATATTAAAACCCTAGGTTTAGTTTTTATAGCAGTTATATTTTAACAGCATTGTTGTCATAGACTAAGTAAAGAAAGGTTATTGACAGATTTATTAGTGATGATTATAGTAGATAATCCGATAGCCAGAATGGATAACGTTTAGGCTTCAGGAAGGGACATGAACGTTCTAGAAGCGCATGACGTGTTACTAGCGTCACGTGACCTCTACTGTCGTAACAATATTATTCCACTGCACAGAACTGCGGTTAGTCACTCACAGGAAAAATAGAAAAAAATCTGCTTCGCTTCTCTAAAAGAAACCTGTGGTGCAGTAGTGACTCTTCACTTGATAAAAGTCCATTTATATTTGAAACAAACGTTGAAGTACATCAAGCTGAAGAACCGCGAGATTGTATAAGCTCAAATTCTTTCTGTTCATCTTTCTATTCGATGCACTCGTGGTTAGCGTGCCGGACTGTAGATATGGGAGTCCCGTTGTCATTATAAAATATATAAAAATTCATACACCGCACTTTTGGGCCTTGGGTGTATTATGAAAAAGACGATCAAATCTCACTACTCTATTACAGTAATTCAAGAGTTGGCGGCGAGTGTTGTTGACTATCTGTTTTACCTATAGTCTACCAGCTTTAAATTTGAGACGGTTAACACAGAGAGCCCCGGATTGTGTAGCTTTGCGCGAATATTCAAAACAAACAAATTAAGCCTAACCTTACAACCACTGGACGTAAAGACACGGAGCTAAGCTTAGGCCTACCTCGCGTATGATTCACTCAACATGATCTGGGTATTAACTTACTGCCAAAACATGAACTCATAAATTTAAAGGACGTTCTCCCGAGTGTACTAGATATGCGGTATTCTTGTATATATAAGACCGCCAAGAAGTGACGGCAACAATGTAATTGAACTGCAGACGTACTGTTGGGTCGAGCGCGTGTGTCGTTCGTTGTGAATTATAGCGTTTGTTATAGCGTGATTGTGGAAATTAAGTGTATTGCAAAGTTGTATTCAGAAAGAATAAACCAGTTTTATTTAAGAAAGGACTTGTATCGCTAAAGTTTCTTCGGAAAGAATTTTTACGGAAAATTAACTAACGACCAGAGACGTAACAATACTGTACAATTGACTTTTGATCACAGCAGACTGCCTACATAAACCAGAACGAATAATTAACCAGTAATTAATTGAATATATCACTATTTTTATAATTATTAGGATGCAATGATGTGGATATCCTCGCTATTAGCGATATTTTCTGCTGTAATCCTGATAATATCTCACGAGGTACAGCCTGCTTAAGAAATTTAAGTTAATCATATATCAATATATCAAGCTAATAAATTCGTCATAGTAAAAATTATATAAAACAAATTTAACTACATTGTTAATGAAACTAACATTAAAAAAGAATGAAATATAAATTACTTGTAAAAAACTAGTTGTTCATATTATGTACTATCATCAATTCTATGTCCCTTGAAAATCATGACATTCGTGTTCGCAGAACTTTATACAATCTTCCCAAACAAAATCTAGTGACAAATTAAAGTAATCGGGCCCCCAACATTTAGTTCCTTGCAATTGTAGTTACGATTCTGGCTGATTCAGGCCCCCTTTTGACCCCCCCCCCCGCAAATGCAGTGGCTACGGGGGGGGGGCATACTTACGCCACTGGTCGGAAGTAATAAAGTGAAACGCTAAGAACTACCCCAGTTATATGAACGATATTAAGACGTGAGAAAGATTACAATAACAATAAGACTTAAACAAAGAAGTAAAAACTATAATAAATATCAAAGCAGTTAATAGAAACTCAACTAACGGCGAAATGTTATACTATATAGGGCATTGTTATACAAATTGCTCTCACTATAGTGAAAGGCTAATATAACGGTGATTTTCCTCCTAACTTATTCATTATTACAGTGTGAAGACTAACCCTTGTACTTTAATCTAGTTAGAATATTTATATTCGCAATGGAGAGCTTATAACTTTATAATTGAAAGGGCTTTACTTTAGTTTTATTAAACCTTAATACATTACTCTAAAATACACAGTATTTACGTTAAGTTTATGCACATAACGCCTTACAGCTTAAAGCAAGGTTTTACTCTTTGACAACTTTAATTTAATGAAACTTTAATGTTTAACCGTATTTAACAGATTTTTTCTTTAAATAAAGAAAAATGTACATAACTTTAAAATATTTACTTGGTCCAATAGATAATTAAAGCAATAATGACTTCTAAATTAGAACTGGTAAAATTTATACAGATGGTAATTTTGTTTGTTTGTTTGTAGTTAGCACTAAGCTACACAATGGGCTCTCTGTACTGTATTCATCACAGGTATCGAAACCCAGTTTCTAGCGCTATAAGTCCGTAAACTTACCGCTGTACCTCTAAAGAGGGTACAGATGGCGCTAGGTTAACAATCGATAACATTTTTATTAAACTTTGTTGCATTAATTATAGCGATTTTTTAAATCAGCAGAAGGACATTCTTCAGCCAAGTGAACAGATTTTCAGCTCCCCTCCTCCCAGTGGCTCAGCGGAAAGTCTGAAGGATTATAACGTTAAAAATCGGTTTTTGATAACCGTGATGAGCACAGCACAGATTGTCCATTGTGCAGCTTTGTCTTAAAAACAAGCAGACAGGTTTTCAGCTCCCCCTCCTCCCAGTGGCTCAGCGGAAAGTCTGAAGGATTATAACGTTAAAAATCGGTTTTTGATAACCGTGATGGGCACAGCACAGATTGTCCATTGTGCAGCTTTGTCTTGAAACCAAGCAGACAGGTTTTCAGATCACTTCTTTTCTCCACATTATTAGCTTTACTTTTGTGATTAAAAACATTATTATGTCTACTTTTGGCAGGTGTAGGACTATAAATCTAGTGGTCCACAGTTCGCGTCTCATTACTGAAAATAAAAACTTTGCGCTCCGCTTTTTGTACTGTCCCCCGGTGGGACAGCGGTTAGCCTTCAGGTTTACAACGATAAAATCAGGGGTTCGATTCCTCTCTGTGGACACAGCAGATAGCCCGATGTGGCTTTGCTATAACACAAACACACACTTTTTGTACTTTTAGAGTAAATTTCTAATGTTATTATTAGGTCAGACAAGAATTGGCGAGAGGTACTTTTGACCATCTGCTTTCCCTCTAGTTTACCCGTTAAATATTAGTGATGATTAATGCGAATATCCCTCGAGTATCTGTGCATGAAAGCAGAAAACAAACAAACAACTTTTGTCTGACCTTCAATGTAAATATATGTATATATATATAACACAACTATTCATAAAAAAAGACCAAAAATCGTCGCACAACTAAAACTAGGGGACAAACTACAATATGGAAAGGGTATAAAAGACAAGTAAAACTATGGGACAAACTAGATTGTGGAAAGGGTATATAAAAAACAACTGAAATTAGCGGACAGACTACAATGTGGAAAGGGTATAAAAGACAACTAAAACTATGGGACAAACTACAATGTGGAAAGGGTATAAAAGACAACTGAAATTAGAGGACAGACTACAATGTGGAAAGGGTATAAAAGACAACTAAAACTATGGGACAAACTACAATGTGGAAAGGGTATAAAAGACAACTAAACTACGGGACAAACTAGAATCTAGAAAGGGTATAAAAGACAAATATAACTAGGGGACAAACTACAATGTGGAAAGGTAATACACCTTAGTAAGAGAGGTAACTACAGAAGTGGGAACCACACAACATTAACTATACACCTTCTGTCAGATTTAATCAAGTGAGGCTCACACAATGTTAACTAAACACCACCTATCAGACTTAATTAAGTGGGACCCACACAATGTTAACTATATGCCATCTATCAGATTTAATCTATGTTCGTGCGAGAAATGGAAATGAAACAACCGAGAACAAATATGGATGCTCCAGCACACAACTTCTTAATACTACTATTCAAGGTCTGTCTGTAACCAGATGTAGGAACATGTTAAACTACCATTCAAGGTCTGTCTGTAACCAGATGTAGGAACACGTTAAACTACCATTCAAGGTCTGTCTGTAACTAGATGTAGGAACACGTTAAACTACCATTCAAGGTCTGTCTGTAACCATATGTAGGAACATGTTAAACTACCATTCAAGGTCTGTCTGTAACCAGATGTAGGAACATGTTAAACTACCATTCAAGGTCTGTATGTAACCAGATGTAGGAACATGTTAAACTACCATTCAAGGTCTATCTGTAACCAGATGTAGGAACACGTTAAGCTACTATTCAAGATCTATCTGTAACCAGATGTAGGAACACGTTAAACTACCATTCAAGGTCTGTCTGTAACCAGATGTAGGAACATGTTAAACTACCTTTCAAGGTCTGTCTGTAACCAGATGTAGGAACATGTTAAACTACCATTCAAGGTCTGTGTGTAGCCAGATGTAGGAACATGTTAAACTACTATTCACCGTCTATCTGCAATCAGATGCAGGAACATCTTAAAACTACAACGTCTACAGCCAGAGGTATAAACATTTTAAAAACTAACATGCAGAAAGGTATTTCTCTTAATGAAACAGAATTATAAAAATTAAATTACATTTAAAGCAGATTATTACAATCGGGCCACTAGAGATGATTAGTAAATGTTATCTTCTAAACTTAGTCACATCTCTCTCACTTTCTCTCTCTGAGTGTCATATTTCAGTTTTCTGTTGAAAAAACGTATATGTTATCTAGCATACTACACAGAATGAGCTTGAATAATCGAGTTAATTAAATCAAAACACTCTCAATGAGAGGTTTGGTTTGATTGTTCTTAAGCACAAACATTCCATAAAGGACTAACTGTGCCCTGCCTTCCATATTACTCTTAGGTTTGTTTATTTATTAGGCACCAATCTGTCTCTTGTGTGTCTACCGTGAGTATTGAAACCAGATTTTTAGCGTCATAAGTCTTACCGCTGGGCCACCAGGGAGCTGTGTTTTTTTTTGTTTTTAATAGTGTAGTGGTGTGACATTAAGGTTGGACTGCTGCATCTCAGTTAGGTCTAATAATACTAATAAAGTGGAACGGACTAATTTGCTGGGCTTCCAAAAGACCTAAAAATAACAGTGTCGTATCAATTTTGTATTCATACACTGCAGCAATCTTGAGGTCTAAGTAACAAACTTGCAAAACGTAAGTGCTTTCTGTGGCGCATACATAAACATATATATATGCTGTTGTAAAGTTAAAAGGTTCTTTGTGAAATGCGAAATAAGTTTGCTTGTTTCAGAGTTTTCGCGCAAATATTTACCAACAAATAAAACTGTCACAAGCACGTTAAAATAATTGAAGCTTCACTCTTAATGTTATGGAACATTTTAGGGTTAACAAAACATGTACATTAGTAGTATACGTGGGATGTTTTTGGCTTACCATTATATTATCTTTAAACTTTTCTACAGTACAGTGTACATGATATGATTGATGTCATGACGAAAGTGTTATTTTTCCATGTTGATTATTGCTTATGATTAATAAAATAAGCTAATCAAATTCTTGAACAAACAATTATTCGAGGTGTTTAAACCTTACCTTTAACCCAATTCACTAGGTGCGTAAATATAAACGCCATACGAATATTAGCGTAAACTACATTTTCAATGTTTTGTTTAATTGTTTGGTGACGCTAGATTTAGAAAGTTTATAAAAGTAGTCCTGGAATGCTCATGAAGTTTAATGGTCGAGACTCTATGAAATGTCTAGAAACAAGAATGCATTATAAATACAAAAGTCAATGAAGCATTGAGTTTATTCGTACATTAGTCGCAATACCATTAATGAGTGAATGTTTGTTGAAAGTGAAAGCGTTATTTATGAACTTAGGCCTACAACTGTGTACAAGTGGTGGTAGCCTGTAACAAACGTCAAGGACGGAATAAACTAATTTGATATCGCTAGGTGGACTGGACTTTGTATTAGTTTCACCAGATAATTTAATATAATCCGCACAACGAAAAAACACGTTATAAAATTAATGCCAGAAGTGGTAATTTTGGGGGGAGAACAAAATCTAACTTGACTCCATTTCAACATGACAGATCCAAGAAGCAAAATCGAATCTTTGCTAGTGATGATGAATCAATGATTAGGGTTACAAAGAAAGATACTGAATATTAAAAGAAGAACAAGAAGGAGACATTAAATTATGAAAATGAGATAGGATTACAAGAGAGGAGTTAAAAGAAAGAGACAACATATTTAAAGAATGATTAAAAACAAAATAAATCTGATTGAAGACAGATCAATGAAGCCATTGGATATGTAGAAAAAGATTAAAACAACAACATTTAAGAAGTACAGAAAGGCTGTAATGACAACATTGAAGAAGTAAAGAAAGATATCAACAAAGTAGAAGAGACCATCATTGAGATAGAAAATACCACCAGTAATAGAATGAAACATTTTGAAAACGAATTATTAAACCCGTCACATCTTTTTCTGCAACTACTTGAGAACCTCCACCTAAAATACTGTTGTGTATCTGCTCGTTTGTTAATTTCCAGTATAAATTCTTTCCGAGGAACTTCAGCGATACAAGTATTTTCTTAATTAAAACTAGTTTATTCTTTCTCGATACAACTTTGTAATTCACAGAATTTCCACAGTCACTTTATAACACACAC
>NW_013665791.1:423364-424555 GCF_000517525.1 Limulus polyphemus | reverse complement strand
GACGATTGAGTCGAGCACGTGAGTAGTTCGTTGTGAATTATAGTGTTTGTTGTAGCGTGACTGTGAAAATTAAGTGTATTGCAAAGTTGTATTCAGAAAGAATAAACCAGTTTTATTTAAGAAAGGACTTATATCGGTAAAGTTTCTTCGGAAAGAATTTTTACGGAAAATTAACTAACGACCAGAGACGTAACAATATTTTCTACTGGTGAAATGTTATAAGCGCATAATGGGGGGTTGTATCTTACTCTAGGCATATGCTGTGAAGTAACAAAGCTAACATACAATATAATTAAAAATCGAGAATTTAAAACCTACAAGAACATACATATGTGTCATGTAGACCAAACGGGGTAAACATGTTAATGCGTCTATTTACATTGCATTAATCTGTGTTGTATTATCTTAAAATAAACATTATTCCTTTCTGATGAGATTGCTTTGTTGCTGCTCGTCTTTCGTTACATTACACTACCTTTACATTACCTTTGCCTTTTAAGAGGTTCCTTTGAGAACAACTTTACATTTTATTTGTTGTAGCTGTATACCAATACATATGTTTATTCTTTGTTGTTCATTTGTTATTTATTTTGAATAAGTTCAAGGTGGTGGTTGGGTGAAAAAAAATGCCCATGCAGCAGTAAAGTGTTAAAAAACATGTAACATTCAACTGAACGCATATGCACGTATGTAGTTTAAAATTTATTCTCCATAAATGGACATAAGAAAATTCAAAAAACAAAATTAGAAACATTTTTAATTTAAAAAGGGGAAATAGTTGATAAGTACTGTAGATATGGAGACAAAAATAAGTATTTGTAGCTTTAGAAAATAATGTAGGTACTATTTTCAAACTTGTTTATTTACTTTTATTAGAGTCCCTTGGTGTAGGCTTGAAAGTATAATAGTTGCATTTTGATTCAACTTTTTTTCCTGTACGTTTTTGACGATCCCTATTTTCTCTTTTTAAATTAACAATTTTTACTAATCTTGTTATTATTATTCTATACGTTATTTCGGCTTAAGTTCTTTGAACGTCAAAAGTTACAAAACTGATTTTACATTATTCTACTCGAAAAGAATATAAAACAATGTAATAGAACGGTGCAAGGTAAAGTATTGTTACGTATCTGCTTGTTTGTTAATTTCCCGTAGAAATTCTTTCCGAGAAACTTCAGCGATACAAGTCCT
>NW_013665791.1:417420-423354 GCF_000517525.1 Limulus polyphemus | reverse complement strand
CTCGTTACAAACTTTGTAATACACTTAATTTCCACAATCACTTTAAACTTAGCTACTTTTATAAACCCACGCTATAATTCACAGTGATTCACACACTTTACTTACGGTGCCTACTGTTCGCTTGACTCAATTATCAATTATTTCTCTTCAATCTATCTCCGGCTTATATACTACAAAAGAGGACGTCGTAGTAAATATAATTCATTTTTTATCGCTAGATTAAAAGTAAGGTTCTGTAGTCATGGCAGTATTGTAATTTGTTACTCTAAAATATTGTTTCAGTATAATTGTTATAACTGAATCAGACACAAAAACCGCACAGAAGATGCACGACAAAGTTTAAGAAACAAAACAAAAAACACTAGATACAATGGTACTAAAATCTAGGAAGAAATTTAATTTCACACAACGTTTCAGGCCTAAACTGTTCTTCAGGTAATGTCCGTTAAACTCTTATATACCGAATACATTCAAATATCATTTAAAAACGTAATAACGGAGAACGTGCGAAGCAAGGTTCGAAGTGTGATGTAACTATATTGGTGAATCAATTGTTGTACAGAAATGACGTAACTGAAAAATAAGCAGAAGGAAAAGTTGTAAATGAATATAAAGTTGACATGTGAGGGGTTATAGTGGGAAAATTCGGGAGATCTCAATAGCAAAGTTACAAAAAGAAAATTTGTCATTTAAACTAAGTGTAGAGATTGTACCTAGAGTATAAATAAGATGTGTTCACGTAAATAACAGTTTGTTGATGTAGATCTTCGAACAACGAGTCTGAGATGAGACAAGTGATGTTTGTCGTCTGAAACGTGTCTTGAGACCGGTAAGTCAAGAGTACGATTTAATATGTATCATTTGTGTTCGCGAAATCTGTCACTGATTTTGTGAACAGTCTCACCAATGTACGGCAGGTTACAAAGGTTACAAACAATGCAGCATATAACAGATTCTGAAACACATGTAAAACTATTTCTGATGTAAAAACGATTTTTAAGAAATGTTACTTAAAATCGGTTGTCAATGTGTTGACAGGTTACACAACGTAGTCAGTTGCAGGGGAAAGAACCTGGAGGAGTGTCGGATTGAGTACAGTTAGTAAAATTAACATGAGCAAGGGTATCCGAAGGCGTTGATTGTGTTTAAAAACAATAACAGGTCGTTCTGTGAAAATACCCTTAGTGTCATTATTAGTTTAACGTTGATAATTTTGGTGATTTAAGGGGACAGAATTGGGTGATAAGGAATAGATAATATAATCTTATTACGTTCCGTCTTTTGTGACAATGTCTCAAGAGTATTTTTTACGAGATTTATAGCTAGCTGTAATGCGTCCATTTCAGGTATCGAAACCCAATTTTTAGCGTTATAATCCATCAGACTTACCGCTGAACCACCAGGGAGCAAAATGCTGAAGTTAAATCAGAAAGGAGTATACGCAAAACTTATTATTGCAAAGTTATATGAATGTTCGTTTGTTTCTCTTTTTTTGATTATTTATGAGTTATTTTTCAGCTTATTACTTTAAGTTGCAGTAAGACCTGAATACAATTTAAAGATTGAAAAGAACTATATGAAACTAAATGAACTAAAAAGGTAGGATTTTTAAAATAAAAATATATACTTTTTGTTTGATTGTCTATTCATAATGATTCTATTGTGATGGGCCTGGGATGGCTTGGTGGTTAGGGGCGCTCGACTCTCAATTCGCGGGTTGCGGTTCGTATCCCCGTTACTGATCATGCTCGCCTTTTCGGGTATTATAATTTGACAATCCCACAATTCACTGATAAAAGAGTAGCGGAAGATTTTGGGTGGGTAATGTTGATTAGCTAATTTCTATCTAGTTTATCACTGTCGATGTAGGGACGGCTAGCGCAGATAGACCTCGAGTAGGTTTGCGCTAAATTCAAAACAAATCAAAACTAAACTATTGTGATATAAGTTTTAAGCTTTATTATATCTTCACAAATTTCAAATGTCCAGTTTCTGAGGTATAAAAAATAACTAGGTTTCTTTGTCTGAATCAAGCTATTACAGCTATGATTATCACCTAAAATACATGACTCTAAACTGCTCGAGTACACTTTCACCGCTTATTTTTGTGGGGCAGAGATGAGTTATATATATTATTGAAGAGAGATTACACCCATGCCTGATATGTGATGGAGTTTTGAAGAAAATAACAGTGTTGAAGAGAAACGTTTAGATATATTTCAGAGTAATAGTTACGACATTTTGTTTCTCAACGTTTCAATTGTACACTATTGTAGGCCGAACAGCGCTGGTACTGCATTTGTTTACTCTTATTTCTTTACAGCTGAACCAGAGCTATCACAGTATTCTACAGTCTCTTGATGAAGTTGGATAACCGAAATATTGAAAATTTCGTGTATTGGAACAAGCATCTGTTTATGTATTTATGCTAGTATTCTGTTTCTGAAAACCACACATGCTGAGATCCATTGAACCTCACCACACGACAACTGATTGTCCATTCTGACATTCACCCTTCTTCACTTTCTGGGACGTTGTCAGTGTTTTTGAGGTTTTATTTGTGTCACAAAATTGTGCAAAATGGTGCTATAGGTTTGTCATGATATAAAAGACTGTTCAGTGTAGATATTATTAATTAATTATTTTGTGAGTTAATATTTAATGATTGTTTAGTTTTTTTTATAATAAGAAAGTTAAAAGCAGACGATTATTGGGAGTTGTGTTTATAATTTATTGATGTTGAGGCTATCAAACGTCGCGTGAATTTTACTGTATATAGAAAGTTCTAGAAGGCGAGCAGACGATTAAGTAATAAATTTATAAATAATGTGAGACGAGCGGGAACAGCAGACATTTTATTTGCTTGTTTATAGTTAAGCACAAATCTACACAATAAGCTATCTGTGCTCTGTCCCCCATGGGTATCGAAACTCGGTTTCTAGCGTTGTAAGTCAGCAGACATACCGCTGTGCCACTGGGGGAGGAGGCACAGCAGACAGACAGAGTAGACGGTAAAGAAAAGTCACGGAAAGTAGAAGTTCGGACAAATTTGTTTGTTTTTATTGTTATTGTTGTTGTCGCCTGTTATTTAAGGTGAAATTTGTATAGGAAAAATACTTGAAACTTTCGAACCGCTTCTGAAATATGGATAATGGTTTACGTGAGTTGTTTTGTAGATTGTACACAATGTATGTACAGGTGTGGATAATGGCTTATGTGAGTTTTTTGTAGATTGTACACAGTGTATGTACAGCTGTAAATAAGGGTTATATGTGTTTTTTTTAGATTGCACACAGTGTATGTACAGCTGTAAATAAGGGTTTATATGTGTTTTTTAGATTGCACACAGTGTATGTACAGCTGTAAATAAGGGTTATATGTGTTTTTTTAGATTGCACACAGTGTATGTACAGCTGTAAATAAGGGTTTATATGTGTTTTTTGTAGATTACACACAGTGTATATACAGCTGTAGATAAGGGTTTATATGTGTGTTTTTTTTAGCTTGCACAGATTGATTAGAAATGAGTCACTGAACTTTTAAGTGCAATTATTGACCTTGAAACAAAACTGCATAAAACCTAAATTTGAATAATGTTTTACGTCAACATGTTTAGTTTTCTCTCTTCCCGTGTTTTTTAGTAAATTCTTAAAGGAAGAAAGAAACTTTGACGAACATTGTCAATATATTTGCAGTCAAAGTGTTTTAGTTAATTTGTAATTGTAGTTTTCAAGCATTATGCTAAAATATCTTTTACAATTTACAAGTTGTTACATTTCTTCACAGCGATTTTAAGTAGTTTACATTTAAACTAATCATAAACATGATATATTAAAAGATATCCGAGCAATGACAACTTAATTGGTATTGTGTTATATAATAATATAATCAGAAAAAAGAAAAGAAACACATTCATGTTTCTCTGTTTTTATTTTTATTCATATTAAATAATATATTTTCTCCGTCATTCCCTTTTCTCCCTTTTATATATTTTAGTGTCCACTACGGTCGGACACCACGCCGATAATCTTGAACGGTCAGTCTCCATCACTAAACTAAAACAATATATTGGTTTGATACCAAAAATGGGGGACATATAACCCCTTTTATTGCCCCTTTATATCTTTTGTTTTGGGGGGGGGCATTCCATGCTTTCTTGTGAGCAACTTTAACTGAACATCTGCATTCAGCGACATCTATGGCAAGCATTGACTTCTTTCTTGTATTTCACCCGACGATTTTGGAACCATATTTTAACTTGTTTCTCTGACAGACTTAGATATGTGGCAATCTCGATGCGACGAAGGCGAGTTAGGTACATATTAGCTGCAAATTCTCGCTCAAGTTCCAATAGCTGGGATCTGGTGTATACTGTGCGTATCTTCTTGCTGCTGGCCTTTATCATGTAGTCTTGGAAACAAAGGAAAATATATTACTTTTGAATATCCCGTCTAAAACAGTACTTAGATCGAGAATACAAAGAATATTCAATTTTACTTGATTTGTAATCACTACTTAAAATCAATACTGCTTTATCATAAGCGGGCACCTTCTCAACAGTTCTCTCCTATTGAAATAATCGACGAGCTAAAACATTAGAGAAAAAACATTGATTAAAATGGCCATTTCGTACACCTCTTGTTTCCTACACGTATAACTTACACGGACAAACATTGTTCGTTATTTATTTACAAACGTTCCTGGATGTGAACTTGTACTTATAACTCTGTTACGTATCTGCTTGTTTGATAATTTCCCATAAAAATTATTTCCGAGAAACTTCAGCGATACAAGTCCTTTCTTAATTAAAACTAGTTTATTATTTCTCGATACAACTTTATAATGCACAGAATTTCTCCAGTCACTTTAACTTAAACACACGCTATAATTCACAACGAAACACGCACTTTACTTACGACTTGACTTGGTTATTGTCTCTATATCTCCCTATCTGCAATTATATCACCGCTTTATTTGCCGGGCTTATATACTAAAATAGACTAGAGTTGCCAGGAACAGTCATGATCCTTCTAGAAACTCCAGCGCGCATGCTTCCAGCGTCACATGACTTCCGCTGTCGTAACAACTCGGTGGTTACCACCATTGGTATATTATGTAACCACAGTTTTTGCATGAGGGCAGAGTATTCTATGGTTACTGGGTACATTTTGACTCAAAGCGGTAATTTTTTTCTTTTTTGTTTGTGTGTTTTTATTGTTATTATTGTTGTCGCCTATTATTTAAGGTGAAAACTCATATAACAAAAATACTTGAAACTTTCGAACCGCTTCTGAAATGTGGAAATATCTGACTTATCGAAGAATAGACTGGAGAATATTGGACAACTTGATTTTTTTTAAATGCCCTAACTTTGGATAAACAATGAGCAAACTGCTACTTTGACTGGTAAACTCACAGTATAAATTCACTCCTGAAGAATCCGTAAAAAATGGAATGCTGAACGAATTAAAATGGTATAACATTTAGACGTAAAATTTCATAGAGTTTGATGATTACTTTTTCTTTTCAGAATCATAAGATTTTCTTTCATTTAACTTGTAAATGTTTGTAAATTTAGTTTGTTTGATAATAAAGAATTAATATTATATATTATCCCCCAGTGGGACAGCGATAAGGATACGGATAACGCTAAAATCTGGGATTCTAATCCCCCGGTCGACACAGCAAATAGCCCAATGTGGCTTTGCTCTAAAACGAACAAACTAAATAATACAACATTTTAGTGATATAAGTAGTAGTATTGGTATTTACAACCCTAACGGCACTTATGCGAATATGAGCTAAATGGAACAAGTTCGATGACGAGGAACCCACTTTGAGACTAATAATGGCTGCAGACGGCTTGAATGGGTAATGAAGAAAAACTTTAATATAAGTTTAACATAACAGCAAATGATGATGACAAAACCTTGT
>NW_013665791.1:397998-416667 GCF_000517525.1 Limulus polyphemus | reverse complement strand
ACAAGGTTTTGTCATCATCATTTGCTGTTATGTTAAACTTATATTAAAGTTTTTCTTCATTACCCATTCAAGCCGTCTCCAGCCATTATAAACGGAACAAGGTCAAAGACCCCTATGGTTCAGTTATAATTAACTGGCCGTAATTTTATACTACTGACTAAATGAAGTGCAGCTGGTCAACAGCACTTACCATCAAAACGGTTTTGTTCCGCTTTTGAAACCGAATAAAGGGATTACCTGTGGCTTTTATAACGTGTTCACAGCTAAAAGTTCGAAGGTTGTATTGCAATATGGTTCGTGTGTGTGTGTCTATCCGTGTTTCCGCGCGCATATCTCAAACTAATGGATCTATGTACAAGAAAGTTTTACAAAAGATGGTAAGTCAATATGGATCACTTTGAAGTATTTTTGTATAATGGGGAGATAGGGCATTTTCGCGGTTTTGGGTTAATAATTCTGTAAAGCGTGATCGGATTTGTACCAAATTTCATGGTACATTAAAGCTGAAACTCCTCATCACGCTACAAAAATGATCCGAATCATAGATCATTTTGGATCTGAGAAAGACTTTTTGAGTTTTCAAAGGTGAAATTTGACGTTATTCAATATAAACGCCCGTAACCTCGAAAAGGAGCGGCGGGGAGATAGTCTGTAATCTCTCTGATTGCTCTTGTTCTTCATATTTTTTATTTTTGATTGTTTTTGTAAAAATTTTAATTTTTCTATTAGAATTTTATTAGTACTGTTTGCAATTATAACACAGAGAAACTCGAAATAGAAACTTTCATAACCCATGCCTAGCGAGTAGTGATCTCAAACAAGCACGAGTTTTACGTGAAATCCATCAAGACATAAGTCCGAAATAATATAAAATCCAGCTTGCAGGATTATGTATGTCTGCGGACTTACACTATTAGAAACCGGGTTTCGATACTCGTGGTGGGCAGAGCACAAACAGCCTATTGTGTGGCTTTGTGCTTAACTACAAACAAATAAACAAAGCACGAGTATGAATTAATTTTTCGTATTCTGCTCCTATCGCAATCTCGTTTTGTTTTCAAAGTAAAACTTTTATAGCGTGCTGAATTTAAAAAAAAAGAAGAGTTAATTAGTGTGTGATTTCCCTCGATTAAGTTTACAGAATTAGAGCACTTTCAGTACAATTATTTACAATAAAAATACCTTCAATCAATTATTTTTCGATAACCACTGAGCAACTTAATCGACAACTTTACTATTTTCCCTGTAAATATTAACATTTTAATATCGTTGTTTATCATAACAAGTCGACTTTTTATAACTTTTTTTTTTACAAATATAGGCCATTACGAAACGTTTCTTATACATTGCTTTGTTTGTGTCGTTTTTTTAACTAAACTTTACCTTTGACCGGAGAGTAAGCCAAGGTTCGGCCATCAGACGAGTTACCGTACCAGAAAAAACGAGGTTGTAACTCCCGATCTTGATCGTCAAACTGGGGAAGACGGGACTGTGGCCCTGGATCTCGGACGCCAAATGAGTTGGTGGCATATCCTGGCTGACGTTGGAGTTTTTCGTTAGACAAAGAAATAATTAAAGGCAGTGCTTCTGAGGACGAGACGTGAATTGACCTTACACAGGTGCCAGGAACAACAGGTTTAAAGGGCAAAACTTGATGCTTCTTGCCGAAGTTTTGTAATAAGTTTGCTATTGGCCTGAATTCATACGTGGGAAAGAAATATAGTCCACTACAACCACGCACAGTTGAAGGTCCATTCTTTCGGAAATAGTGTTTGTAATTTTCGGCCCCAATACTATTCATCTGCAGTTGCCTACCTAAACCTAAATGTTCATCGTTTAAAGGTTCCTTATAGGGTATTTGGTAGGGCAAACTACACCTAACCATGTTATTATTGGTTTTGTTTTGGGCATAAATCCCAACCTTGGAACTCGCGTACTTTTTGGTGTTGAGGAGAGAATCTACCGAAAACGAACGCGACATCTTTAAAAGATTGACTACTACTTAACTCTTCGCTTTATAAAAAGTATTTTGACTTTTTTTGTATGAAGGCAGCGAATCCTATCCTTTTTGGAATAGGAGAACAGGGGAAGCTGTATTTTTAGGTGATATATGTATACTCTTATAACGCTCACTCTGCTCTGTCAGATCACAGTGAGCTCAACACCAACGGCTAAAGTACTATTTTCTGATTGGTTGAATTCCCTGGCAAACTTAGATCACCTTTCCTGGCTCATTAAACCAATACTTAGTCCTAAATATTGAGTTTCAGTACTGATTCCAGAAAAAGTTACATATAATGCATATGTTTACAAATAGTCAAATCCGCCTGGTAAATACAGTAATGAAGTCATCATTGTCATAATTTAATCTTCCCATTATCGACCAGAAGATGTTGTTGGCTCATAAGCTGCAGAATTAGCAATATCAGAATTACTCATTTATTGCCGGCAGAAAGAACCACAAGCAAACATCTCACGTGCTCGTAAGAGAGGCGGGGCTTACGTGTATGACTGACATCAGATCACGTCTATATACATTTTTCGATATTGATACAATCCTAAATACGGGCTTTTTTTCGTGCAGTTAAAACTGACGGTTACTCTTTAAAACTTATTACTATCGATTATGCTATTCGAGTTAGAAATGAAGGAAAATACCTGATTTATTCAGCTATCTGAGCTACAAAATATTTTTTTATTAAAGTTTAACCACGAATATGTCCTCCACCTCAAGCTGTAGGTGCGTTATAAGAGTGTCAGTCAATCCATTAGCTTGGATAGTGGGTGGTAGGATGCTGCTGACTGGCTGCCTTTCCTCTGGTCAGTAGTTCAATGTTATGGACGGCGGAATGGCCTTTGTAGCTTTACCATAAGAACAAATATGAAGGTTGGACTAGGACAGTATCATATTTTTATACAATTTTCTCGAAGCTTTCACACTTGAAACTTAGTTCAGTGCCCAATTGTTTAATTCATGTGAGATTATTGCTAAATCTTTAACTAAGCTTTAAGTTAAAGTTATTTTTTACTTCATTCAGCAGCCTCTGTTTTACGTACTGGAAATTAAAATCAGACAAAGCACGTGCACATTTTTTGAATGACGGTATTACGGTGTTTAGCCCATTTATTTCATTAATGAAAGCGTCATTCGCCTGTTTGAATAACTTTTTACAGTATTAATATCAAGGTATCAATTTTAATTGTTTATCTGTATCGCACAAAAATACTTTCATAGGCATAAAGCATATTTAACATGTCAGTAGAAGCGTACCAGTAGCGGCAAATAAAGGATAAGTTTAAAACACACACACATATACGTTTATTTCAAATAATTTTGTATCCGTTTATGAGGTTAAATAGAGAAGATTAGTTGTAGCATGTTCATGGGTGGTAGCATGTTCATGTAGGTATGATAATCATGATCTTCTTTACAACAGTCTTACTCTTATAATGATCATAATTCCATTATTAACCTTGTAATAAGTATTCTTGACAATTATCTCTGGTATAACTTGATATGTCTGCTCATTATCTAAATTATACCTATGTTATTCGTGTTCATTATTTCTGGTGTCCATACAAATTTATGTATATATAACCTTAATATTCCTGATAATTGTCTTCAACATAATCTTGACATTCTTGGTTATTATCTACAATATGGTATTGGTATATCTCGTAGTTATCTCTAGAGAATACTTATATTATTCATAATCATTTGAGGTATAACTTTGATATTTTTAGTAATTATCTACATTATAATCTTGATATTCATCGGCATTGTTTTTTTTTCTCAAGTAATAAGAGAAAAATAGAAAATTAATTTGAAAACCTATCTAAGTTAATTAATGTGTTTTAAGCTACAGAAAAAAAATTAAGTATTTTTTAAATGTACTTGGAAAATCTCGAGAATTTACAGAAAAAAGTAACTGAACTTGTTACACCCTATTCTTATGTAAAAAAATAATGAATATTTGGATATACTCAGAAGAAAAAAAAATCTTAATAGAACAGCATGACCAAACACGTACCAAAAAAGATATTTATATTGTATGTGGTTCCCATTCTTGAAATATCATGGCGGTATTGGAATTTTCATACTTATGTATTTAATAATAAAATAAAAAGTATTCACATTTCAATATGCTATACGTGTATAACGTAAGATTTTGGTTAAACAGTGTTAAAGATACACTTAGTGGCATGAAATTTTATCCAAATTGTTGTAGCATTATAATGTTTGAAAACCAGGTTTTGTACTTGAGCATATAGAAATGTAATGCACGTGATTCCAGAGTTATGAGTTTTATCAGAACAAACGTCACACTAAAACAGATCTATAGCATCGGTAACTAAAACGAAGCAAATATCTAACGTTAACGTATGTCTATCGTGATATAATTGATGTGAATCGTTATTTCCTATTACATAGAATTATATACGAAACTTTACGTGTGGTATGCTTCACGAAAGAACATTGAAACATTCGACACTTCAATTAAGTGAGATTAAAATTTCACATCTGAAACAACTGTGAATGAAACAGTAAAACAAAACCTAAAACTTCACACTTGTACCACTGTGAGTGAAACAGTAAAATAAAACCTAAAACTTCACACCGTACCACTGTGAATAAAAAAGTAATACAAAAACGAAAATTTCACACTAGTATTACTATAAATGAAACAGTAAATCATAACCTGAAACTTCACACCTGTATCACCTAGGAAAATGAAACACTAAAACAAAACCTAAAACTTCACACTAGTACCACTTTGAATGAAACAGCAAAACAAAACCTAAAACTTCACTCGTGTATCACTGTCAATGAAACACTAAAGCAAAACTAAAATATCACACCTGTGTCATTGTGAATGAAACACTAAAATAAAACCTAAATTTCACATCTGTGTCACTGTGAATTAAACAGTAAAACAAAACCTAAACTTCACAACTGTACCATTCTGAACGAAACAGTAAAACAAAACCTAAAACTTCCCACCTGTATTACTGTGAGTAGAAACTCCTACTTTAGACTATAGAAGTATAGCTTCTCATATTCAAGACACTAATGAGTCAGTTATGAGAAACAAGTTTAAACTAGTATTTGTTTATTTGACAAATGCATAACTTGTTTCAACTTTTTTTTTCTTGCAATATCCGTTTTAGTGGTAAAAAGGATATGATTTTGTTCTTTGGAATATATCTCAAGTGGTATTTCTAAAAAAAAATTAAAGGTCAATTACTCTGTGAATTGGTGAATTTAAACTGAAAAATACAACTATAGACATTTAAATATGTAACAGAATAAACCTTTACCTAAATTTATCTTCTTATTCTTCGTTTGAAAAGTCAAAAATTGCAGAGAGCAATGTAAATACAAGTTTCATTTAACATCTGTAGAAATAATGGTTGTCTTTAAAATTAAAAACTTATTTACTATTTGTTTGAAGTTAAGCACAAAGCTACACAATGGGCTATAAAGGTATCGAAACTCGGTTTCTAGCGTTGTAAATCTGCAGACATACCGCTGCGCTACTGGGGGGGTAATTAAAAAGTTGCGACAACTTACTAAGCAAAACAATTATTCAATATATATTTATGTTTGTTTTTTACTAAATTTTAATATAAACGATTCCTAAAATAGTTTTATCTTCTTTTTGAACAACCTGACATATCTACCTTTGTGTAAAACGTATTAGTTGTAATTTTCAGTAACAAATAACTATTTTTATTTAAACTGTAGTAATAAGGAGAACCATTTTGCTGTCATTCTTTCACTGTATTGTAAGAAAATAAGATTTTTTTGACCTGAAGCAAATAGAACATTATCTGAACAAATGAAAAATCTAAAAGATAAGTCCAGGTGTTTACTTTTACCTTATTTTCAAACAAACCTCACTTAAAAGTTTTTTATCTATCTATATTATTACAACACTAGAAACCGGTTTTCGATACCCGTGGTGGGCAGAGCACAGATAGCCCATTGTGTAGCTTTGTGCTTAACTTCAAATAAACAAACAAACTATATTATTATCACTATATTTTATCAAGACTTCTTGAACCTATGTGTTTTTTAACATCATGAATATATTATTATCACTATTATTTAGCGATATATTTCCCTAATTGTTCCAGGATATAAATTGTTATTTTAATATATCTATAGTAGTACTTTAAAATAACATATATCACAACGTCCTCAACCTATCCATGGGTATAGTCAAAGTATACCACTTTTTTATCTATTTATTTAATCCAAGGTGTCACTACAATTACAGTTTTCTATCAGTTAAACCTTTTTTTTTTGCCCTTGTTATTTTACAATAAAAGATAAAAGGGACCAACTTCATTTGTTGCACGTGAGGTCAATATAAATGGTTCATTCTGACAGGTGTGAACATTCAGCAGTTAACAACTGAGTTATTTTTGTGCTTCAGCTATTCTTATTCTCAAACACTTGCGTCCATAGAAAAACTAGAGCGTTTTAAACAAGCTTGATATCAATAGTTTGATTGATACATTTGCCTGATGTTCTTTACTCAGCTGTGACTGCTTTTGATGTTTATACTTGTACTGACGAAATTACAAAAGAATATCTATTATATATGACACATTCGGCTACTTATTTTCTGTTTATCTAACATTTTATTAGCGTTTAACATTTTACTAGATCAGCATTTACTACTATTTTAAAATTCTATTCCTTTTCAGTTGAACCGCTTCCTGTTGAATTCTACATTTTTAAGCGTGTGAATTCATGGATTTCTTAACTCACGAACAGAAATGTTACTCGCTAGATTTGGCTTTTTTTATTTACTCACTTTTGAATACCATTGTAGATGTGCTCGAAACTTATATGACACAAATCTATATATATAATGCTGGCTACAGATCGAAGCTCTTGGAGTTCACAAAATAATCTGAAACTGAAATATATTTCCTTACAGCTCATACCATTATTAGCTGAGAACTGCACTTTCGAGCCATATCAGCTTTTATCAGGCCAGCTACAGATCGATGTTAGAAAATATTATCTAAATAGACTATATATTTATAGCGTGACATGTCATGACGAAACAAGCTTGAGAATGTCTAGATGTGGAGATAAGTATTCAATTGGGCTTTGATATGTATGAGTAAATATTTTTCATGCCTTTATTGTTATTACGCGATACATTATTCCGTTAGTTACTCCAGTGGTTATCATAAGTATGGTAGTACTTATAATAGGAATGGGCCACATGTGCAATACAAATTAGAATCTCAAACACACTACAAACATCATATAAACAAAGCTTTATAAGCACTTTACACGCACTGTTGAGTAGTAAACAAACCAACTGCAGAGCAACAAGCCACCAAAGCACTTGAGAAAGTCGGTAGAGTAAAAATAAAAATGTCATAAAACCACAAATTTGTCAATCTGACTGACTGACTGACTAATGTTGTCGGAAAGACATAACTCTCTCCTGCCTTCACCTTATGCAAATCTAAATGCGCAGTATTAAATTACGATACCTTGGCTAAAAGCGTTTTTCTTAGTTTTACTTATAACCTTGGTAATGACAAGTAATAACAATAACCATTTTACAACACTACTAATGAGCTAACAATACACTAGTAGCCATATTCTATGATTACGAACAAGTCTGTGAATTGCCAACTAACAACCTGCCCTCATATCACGTGCGTGTGCGCAATTGCTTATGCGCATAAGCTACATGATCAGCCTGCAGCTGTATCGGCTAAATAAAAAAACGTGGATCTAGGTTCTAACTCTGATCTAACCTTTGAAAGCGAAGTTTTCAGTTCTATACATCTGACTCAAGGGTTCTGTGTTGGAAGGAGAAAGCAGTTTTATCATAGCAGTTGGTGCCTAAGACGTGAGGAGGAACACTAACACTGACACGACTTTGCTTGAGTACTCTGGACTGAAAGCTAGAACAATAAGTTCTGTAATTTACCTTTGCATTGTTTTCAAACTAAGTGTGACCCATTGACATCTAAGGTTGTACTTGGAATAGTGCAATTTTCAAAATATGCCTTTAAAGGAAACAAAACGAGAGAAAAGGAGAAAATCTGATGTTGATAACCTTGAAAAGTCTTTGTCCCAGCGAAGAGAGCATTACTGCAAAAATAGATATAAGGTTAGAAACAGTAATGCTGAATATGTGAAAAAAGCATTAGCCATTAATCCAGCTAAATAAAAGATTGCAACCGATGCTATATGAAGAAAAAAAAAACTATAGCAAATATATTAGCAAAAATTAGGAAATGTCGAGATATAACTCTAAGAAAAGCTACGAGAAGGATAGGCCTAAAGCCCAGTCATTCTCAAGAATTCGTACCAAAAAAAAAGCTATGAGGCAAGTGTAAAAAATTTTAATAACAAATTAGGAAGTAGTAATGGAAGCACCAAAAAGTAAGGAAACAAGGTAGGAATGGACAGAAAAACATTACAACACTTGGTGGTTTTTGATATGGTGCAACCTCAAAGAGGGTGTGGCAATCGTTCCACCCATTCCTAATTCGTGTTTTACTTTGAATTTTAATCCAATTATAGACTTGAATTGAGTTTTATCAATAGCTAATATTTTCTAAATACTCAACAAATGCTATTGATACTATTCTTTTGGCCCACCCCTTACCAGTCAGATAGCTATAATGTCTCCCATAAGCAAAGCATGACTATTGGAGCTTCCTGTCTCACTTCCGACATCAAACATCCTCCCTCATGATGTCATGCATTTCTTTATGGTCACCTATGTACCTGTACTTGGTTGCTGAAACAAAGTTTAAAAAAGATAAATTTAGCTATATACTCCTTTCATTTAGTTTAAACAATTACCAATTTACAAAACCAAGCGAAATAGGAATGAGCGGAACGATAGCCACACCTACTTGAAAGTTGCACCTTGTCAAAAAATCACCAAGTATTGTAATGTTATACCGCCCATTTCTACCTTGTTTCCTCACTTTTTGGTGCTCCCATTCCTTCTTCATATTTTTTTTATTTAAAAATCTTTTAGACTTATAAAGACTATCATATGTAGCAGGAGAGTAACCAGCATCGTTTCGATTTTTCAGGCGAAATAACTCTAAAAAAATATACACTATTTGTTTTTCCTTTGGATTTTATACGTTCCCTTTGTAAAGATACTAAGCTTATGAAACGTGGCCTGAAAATCTAATTTTCTGCACATCATACTTCTTTAAACCTGTTATTATGTGATAAAGTTCACTGTCTAGTAAGAAGTTGTTCAGCTTTTTAGAAAATAGAACAACTGTGATGTCAAATTAAGCGGAGGACTTTGGCCCTGCATACAAACAAGTGGAATTTTCCAATTTTTACAGCTACTTCTACGAAATACAATAATTTAAAATACGCTGCTCAGTCTTACCCATTTACGGTGGGAAAATGTCTCCCTAATCAAGCATCGCAGCAGGTATAACAGAACTACAATGACACGTTTTGGAGTGCAAAATTAAAAGATATATACAAAATGATCAAAATTATTAGAGTTTATGTGCTTGATAAGAAGCCATTTCTTTTTCTTACAAAACTAGAAAATACATCTCAGGGCACCCAAGTTTTAAATTGTTTCGTGGGGAGGAAACCTAGCTCCGATTAAGCATCCTGTTTTACAAGAGCGTCATTATAAATTAATCACTCACCATTACAAAGTTGAAACAATTATATGTAATTGATTTTTAAGAGGTACTCACTTAAGTTACGAACAATATGAAGTTTTGAAACTACTATTTATGAAATAATAGATTTATATTTGTATAACGTTTAGTTTCTAACAATGTACATGTGATAGTCTCTATCACTTACAACATTTAAGGTACAAGTATAATTTCTACTTACATATACAGCCAATCAAATAATTGGGTTTATGATATTAGCTTCCGCTGGTTCTAAATGTAATTAACTTAATACAAATATAATGGTGCTCCTGATGTTTTATTAATGTTAGGTTTTAATTCTTTAATTCTTAGTACTTCCAGATGTTTTCTTTTGTTTGTGTTTTTCTCTATGTTCAGTACTTTAATATTTCTAAAGTTTATTTTACGTTGTTTTTCAATCATATGTTCATTTACATTTAACTCTTTTCGTTTTTCATGTTCCTTGCATCTGGTCGTTATTTTGCTACTCGTTTCTCCTCCACAGAAACTTTCGCAGTTTAAACATTCTATTTTTTTACACTGTGCCATTGCCATATTTTTCCTCATTACAATATAACTTCTGTAGAAAACTTTTAATGTTAGCTCCCGCTTTAGTTACGATTTTAGTTTATACGTTTAAAGGCTTGCGTAAAGATGAAGTTTCTGCAAGTTAAAAGTATCGTTCTGTTTACATTTCGCGGGAATAAGAGCAGAGTTAGTGCAAGAGACTGAAAAAGTTTACAAAGACAAAAATATATTTTTCAGTTTTATTATTCGGTTGGATAAAAAGGTTTTCGCTTAAAGAGAAAAGAAAGAGCATGTCGTCTGGTGATTTAAATTAATTGCTATATCTGTCTGCACATACTTTAACCTATACAGAAACAAAGCAAACCGTTAGAGCAAGGATTCCCAACCTTTTTGTTCCTCTGTACCCCTTGGCCTTGGGCATTCTGACAGGTTCCCATGTACCCCTAAAAATTAAGGATCAAAAATTGATAAAATTATATTGATTTTATATTATTTTATTATGAATCTGTATGTGTGGACTGCATAAGGATCTTGTAGTATTGATAACATCGATAAATTGAACTCAGAGTATATTCATGTGAGCCACTTTGCTCTCTTTGTCTGACTGTAGATTAAAACACCATGTAAAGTGTAAACCATGGTTATACTCTCAGACCCCTATGTACCCCCTGAGAAGTGCAAATGTACCCCAGGTTGGGAAGGTCTGCGTTAGAGAAACGGCTAGAAAATAAGTTTAAAACAAATTTATAGGAAAGAAATCAACTACCGTGGCTTACTTGCACGCTTCTTCCCACCTTAGTATTTACAATATAAAAGTGTACAGTTTTACTGTAATATTTGTGCTATACTTACTGTAAGCTCCCCATACACATAAAAAAGTTTCATTAGATCGATAATCACAATATATTACTATTGCAGCAGCACATTCTCATTATCTTACAATTGTATTTTAAAATCTTGGATAAGATTATGATGAGCAAATAGAGAGACCAGAGCTAATCATTCGATGTGATTTCGATAGATGTTTATCCAGTGTGCACGTTACAGTCGATCTGATCTATAAAATTACCTTATTTAACTATAATATAACATTCACTGAAGAATGATGAAGAGAAAGTGCCAGAAGTAATTGATCTGTTAATGACCAACTACAAAATCTTGATATTAATTCAAAGTAAACACATGATCATCTCAGTTGTTCTTACAGTCTTGATAGGTCACGGTCATGTACAATTGCATACAATACGCACAAAATAATTTGTTTGGCAGCACTGTTAAAATATTTTATTACAGCAAACATTTTTGTAGGAGGCAATACGTATACATATATATGTATATATAGTTAAGCTCTACTGACATTAGAAATTTCATAAATAAATATGTGTATATAATAAAGGTTACGATTTAATTTAAGCTCATTAGAAGGATCATTACATTCATTCTCTAACTTTTTATGGCTTTTATTTAGTCTATTTTCTGTAATGAGATTTAATCTTAAACGAATAAGTTTGTTTGTTTGTTTTGAATTTTCGCGCAAAGCTACACGAGGGCTATCTGCACTAGCCGTCCCTAATTTAGCAGTGTAAGACTAGAGGGAAGACAGCTAGTCATCACCACCCACCGCCAACTCTTGGGCTACTCTTTTACCACCGAATAGTGGGATTGACTACAGTGTCATTATAACACCCCGACGGCTGAAAGGGCGAGCATGTTTGGTGTGACGGGGATTCGAACCTGCGACCCTCAGATTGCGAGTCGAGTGCCCTAACCACCTGGCCATGCCGGGCCCAACGAATAAGCAAACTGGATTTATACTCTTATTCGAATTTTATCGGGGTTCTCTGAAGTAAATAAGCTTTTTAAAGGAAACCAAATTGTTTGTTTCATACTTTCGCGCAAGTCTATATAATGGCTATTTGCTCATATCCGACCCTAATTTTGAACAAATAGACTAGAGGGATGACAGCTAGTCAACAGTACTCAACGCAAACTCTTGGGCTACTCTTGTCTGACCAAATAGTAGAATATGACTATCACTCGTACAGCGTACGATTTAACTAACACACGGATGGGTTACCTTATATACAGTTCTCTTTTATCTTTGCCATGTCGTAAGCACCACTGATATCGAAATCCGGTTTTTGGCGTTACAAGTCGTATATGGGAGGAGGAGAACCTATATTCATAATGGTTTCGTAGTAGCTGCTGAATAAATATTTTATTTTTTATCCTATTAACAGCTCGTGCTAACAACAAGAGGTGTAGTGAAGCTTTACTTATTTTTCTATATCCGAAATCCCATATAATGGTGCCTTTTTTTTAGCTGAAATCGACAGAGAACTATTGCTCCTTTGGCTACATAGCGAAAGTTGCGAAGTTTTTCATTTTTTTTTTTTTTAAGATTGATACCACGAGCAACTTCATACATTTAAGCCTGGGATGTACAAAATAGAGTAATTCGATATATTTGAATTGTTTATATGTTAATAGTTAGATAATTTCAACATTACATATCAAGAACATACTCTATTTCAATAATTAAACATACATCGATAAATTTTGGTTGATTTATTTATTACATAGTCCAAGAGGACCATAAGAGTGCTTCAGATGTGTCCTTCTCATGATACTCCTCTTCGTCCTATTTCTTCCAACTCCACTTCTTCATGTTATCCATTCCATCCATATAATGTTTTCCTTTCCTTGTGTGTTCTTCCATTATCATTACTTCAGTTGTGGTCAATAACAATCTTCGCTTCTTTTCCTCTACTAAGCGTATTTTGGCATTTTCCTTTTCTTCGCCTCACCCAACAAACTTTTCTTTTCCTTGATTTTCTCTGTCTCTCTTACCCATTTGTTAATCCTCCTATCTCTCCAACTTACTTGAAGTACCAGTCTCCAGCATCACATCTCAAATGCTGTCACCATTTTCTGGTCGCTCTCCTTCAGAGTGCAAATTTCACATCCATAACACGCATACTCTTCACTAATGCTTTCTTTACCTTATGTTACGTATTAGAATTTCAAATGGTCTGAAACCGAGATGATAATTTAAATTTAGTACTCAAATTGTAGTGTGGATTTAACAGTTAAGTAAAAGCCGATATATAGTCAGTTTGTGATATTTGCCAACAGGATTGATACACACAGTTTTCTTTTTTAACACAAATATGTTTTAATATACAAACAACAATACAATTTACAATAACAGTTATTAGAAATAGTTATTATACACAATGATTTATAAACAAAAGTTTCACAAACTTACAAGCAATATAAAGTCTTCTTTCTAGTCTGGAACTTCTTCTATACCTTATCGAGGGTTTACGATGAGCGACTTATTTACGAGTTGCCGTAGGTATAATTCACTTAACAGTGAGATAGCTAGCTTTGTCCTTCGTTATTCACCAGCCACACGCACCGATTACAGATCGAGTTTCTTTTACCGCTGAAGTTATGAAATATCTTCGTAAAGGTACAAATATTCAATATGAATCCACTGAAGTTAAATGACTTGTAATGTTCGAACTTTATAAATGCTCCTGGTCAAATATTTTAAGTTTTCCAATTGATAAGCGTTATAGCTTCCGAAGTTTATAGTACACTGACTGTAGCGAACTAATAATAGCTACTCTCTTTTGGCGTGTCGCGTTGGTTATATGTTTAGGCATGTGAAGGCTTTCTCGAATTTTCAGTTTTATGTAACAATACTGATGCTACATTTAAGAGTTTACGTACATACATATATTGTTGATTCTTACTCTCGAAAATCTTCTACAACTTTGGAGAAGAGGCGGGAGTTTCGCAGTATATTTTCATCACTATAAGTTAAGGAGGAAGAAGTCCCAGCGCACAAAGACCTAAATTCCTATCAGGAGAGAGAGAGAGTTATGTATGTTTCTAAATATAAATTTAATCTAAACAAACGTTGATATTAAAATAAATATATAATAATAAATTCGTCACACTTAACATTCAGCTCCTTGTATGACAATGTTTTCCATTTTGAACTGATAGACTAGAAGAAAAGCAACTGGTCAGCAGCACCCATCGCCAACTCTCGGGCTACTCTTTTCTGACTGAATAGTGGGATGTGATTGCACCCACGACCCAAAAGTACTAAGTGTGTTCTTGCTGCAATGGGACGCGAATCAGGAACCCTTGAGCTCACAAACTACTTCCCATACACTGATCCTTCTTGTTGTTTTTTACTCCTTATGATTAATTTTTGATTAACTAAATTTTTAACAGACTAAATTACACTTCTCGATACCCAAAATAAATTTACTTTACAAACAGAACCACAATCTTATTTAGAAAATGCCCACACGATAAAAGAGGAGTTTATAAGAAATTTACCCACTTCTTAGATAAAATCGTATGCATTGTTGAGAATCCGGATTAGAAGCTTTGTTTTGTGAGTCTGCTATCTCATTTTTATCTATACTTTTATAATTGTTGCCTTCTAGAACTAAAAATGTCTTGCTCAAGAGACCTTTTTTTGCAAAACCCAACAAAGTTTATGCCTTCAGTTAAGATGTTTATTGATAATAAATTTTGACATTTGAACAGTCGTGAAGTGACCTACCTCTCTTAACTTCTAAAACAACCAAATAGTGAAAAGAAACTAACTTATCCCATCCTCACTATCGTTCCCCTAAGATTTTCTCTGGACAAAGCTTGGGTAAAATTTAATGTTTATATTTAATTGGCAGTCAACAATTTCTCAGAAAAATGGGGGAGCTGGGAAGGAATTAAAGGTATAGCATACATCCAGGATCTAAAAGACATAAGAATGAAAAAGAGAAAGAGAGAGAGATAGAAAAGTACTTAGTCTCCGTTAAGACCTGTCATAGTCCTGTTTGTATATATGATGTATGTTATTAATTATTTGCGTTACGATGAGCTCTCAAATTTCCTTTTGATTTTATTAGAAGCTGTCATTATCTTAAAGAAAAAAAGCATAACGAAGCTGTTTTTATCATGCCTTATAAGAAGTTTCACATAAGTCTCATGAAAACTTTGGTGGATGTACATATATATATATATATATATATATATATATATAGATAGATAGATAGATCATTGATACTTTCATCCTCATTTTGTGTAATTTGTTTCTAATCTATAGACTTGTAGGTTCTTACAATTTTATGACTAAATAAATACAGCATAAACACACTCGTTTGCTTCGTAGGTACTTGTAGTTATTCTCATTCACGACTGTTAAGCTATTAATTAGGTCTCTTTCATTTACAACAATAGTCTATAATCATACCTTTTGTACATACGGCTTAGGCGTGCAACTTAGTAAGATGTTCTATTCACAGACAAACCAGTCACGTGCTGCATGCACAGTGGGTACATGGCTCTGAGAGTTTTAACACAGAATATAGCAGCCGTAATCACGATTAAATGTATTATATATACAGCTTTTCGTTTGTTTGTTTTTTTCTTTCCGAAAACGAAAGTATTGTGATTGATTTATATCAAGAGTTCTTCGGTAAAATGTTGACAAAAATAATTACAGGCGTTTGAAGTGGTAATTCAGATCATACTTCTGACGAGGACATGTTTTCCAACACTTTCATAAAGAAACAAGTTATCAATTTGTGTTATTGCACAAAAGAAAAGAAAGCTCTGAAAATTTTGGTTCTACGCAAACCCATGAGTTTTAAGAGAAACTGTTTAACTGTAGGATCAGAAAAGGCAACTGTTTGTTTTTTAACTGTTGTGTTTCAATTTTGACGTTAAATTTAACATTATTTGAAGATAGAACTAACAATGTTGCATTGTTAAAGTTTTACTTTTTGATCTTAAGACATTTGAATGTTTGTTTTTTTGCTGTTTTTTTTTTGCGGGCTATATATATAATATATATATATCCGTTCTCAATTATAGGAAAAGCTTAAGTTAATCTAGCAGAAGTACCAGTCCCCAGTGACGGGAAAAGTTTCACTTAAACTATCGATTTGAATTATATCATGGACTTTAACAAAAATTAATTGTGTTGTATACTTGGTTTCACTCAGAGTCAAAGCTCTTAGCTACTTATAGCGCTTACCACGAAAAGTAATTATTGAACATTTCAGTCATGCGTCACTCAACAATAACATACGGTAAATCTACATTTTTATTCTTTAAGCTACGTCACATTTTGAAATGTGAGTGATAGTGTGATTAA
The DNA here is from genome assembly GCF_000517525.1 of Limulus polyphemus. Classification (NCBI taxonomy): domain Eukaryota; kingdom Metazoa; phylum Arthropoda; class Merostomata; order Xiphosura; family Limulidae; genus Limulus; species Limulus polyphemus. The sequence goes on along the minus strand of NW_013665791.1, from coordinate 400,283 downwards.
TTCCTAATAATATTTGACATCAACGTTATTCATGCCTGTTTTCCTGTCATTACCAAAACGTTGTCATCACACCGATCGTAGTATAAATGTATTACGTCGCACAGAACGTTCATGACTTTGAAATAATAGAGAGAAACAACAAAAACACAACGTTGTGTATGCTTTACTCCCCCCCCCCCCCTACTGCCTGGCACCTGCATTTATTACAAAACCCATTAAGTTAATTTAAACAATGCGTGAAAATGAACAACATTATATTTTATTACCACATATTTCCCATATCTCTAAGAATCGTTTGCATACTTCAACTGTCTCTTTGACAAAGATATTTCATTTATTGTCTATAGATAAATAGATAAACGTTCTTGCTGATTTAAATTTTCACGAATAACGCTTATGATTATCGGCGTGCCTCTTGCGAAATTTATTCCCTTTTCTTTATAATCATCCCGTAGTAAGTAACATTAACTTCTGATCAAATAAAGTTACTTACATAGACCCGATATACAAATCAACCTATTAACTGGTATAGGTAACTAAATATATTATTCTTACGTTATTATGTTGGGATGGTCCGAGAAACAAATGGCTACCGCATTCAATCTGTTTGTTATGAATTTCGCGCAGAGCTACACGAGGGCTATCTGCGCTAGCTGTCCCTAATTTAGCGGTGTAAGACTAGAGGGAAGCTAGTCATCACCACCCACTCTTGGGCTACTTTTTTACCAACGAATAGTGGGATTGACCGTCACATTATAACGCCCACACCGAGCATGTTTGATGTGACGGGGATTCGAACACGCGACCCGCAGATTGCGAGTCAAGCGCCCTAACTACCTGGCCATGCCAGTGTTCTTGAAAACTGTTGGTAAAGTGGAGAACTGAGAACCTGCTAAAGAGACAAAGTGTTCGTCTTTCTTTTTCCACGATAGCCAAAGAATGTGTGAAGTTTTTCCATTGGCTTTTGTACGACAGAGAAGCATTTTAAGAGTACTTGGGAATAGGCTACCACTGAGCACAGTAGTGCTTAGTATAAGCTAAAAAATCATAATTCTAATGCAAACGATGTTATCATTACCACTTGAAGTTAACATTTTTATATAAACCTGATGTTCCTATAAAAAGCTTAAGTACAGGGCAAAACAGGAATTACCAGCCAATAATAAATGAACATTAGATAACTGTAACATATAGAATACTCAGTGCTTTGAACACTATATAATCGATGTCTTTAGGGAGCCAATCCCTATATTATGTATCAAGTTAAATCAATACACATAATATTATATTTTATTCCATACATTTATAGAATACACTAACTTTCAGTCAGGGATAAGAAAGTTACAAAACAAGTATTAAAAGCATTTTGTAAATGTAACATGATGTAGGGATGGCAGTGCCATAAAGAATGCAAATATGAATATAGGGATGATACAGATTGTCATGATATTGTTGCGTATCTGCTTGTTTGTTAATTTCCCGTAGAAATTCTTTCCGAGAAACTTCAGCGATACAAGTCTTTTCTTAATAAAACTAGTTTATTCTTTCTCGATACAACTTTGCAATACGCAGAATTTCCACAGCCAATACATTTGCAATCTCGATAACAAAACACACACTTTATATTACCATCAGTACCGCTCGCTTGACTCAATTATCTGTCTCTATATCTGCAATTTTTTTCTCCGCTTTATTTGCCGGGCTTATATACAAAAAAAAAAAAAGGGGCGCCTAGAACAGACTAGAGTTGCCAGGAAAAGTCAAGCTCAGCGTCACGTGACTTCCGTTGTCGTAACAATATAAAAGACTGTTTGGTTTAAATATTAATGATTAATTTACATTTGTGAGAGAATATTTTATTATTTTTAAGTTTTGTTATGATAAGAGTTAAAAGCAGGCGATTGTAGAAGGTTTTGTTAATAACTAATTGGTTTGGATAATATAGAAAGTGACCATACGACTATGTAATAAAGATATAAATAGCGTGAGCGGGAAGCAATAAACAGAGAGTATTAGACAGATAAGAGCAAACATAATATAGTTGGTGTGAAGTTAAGTAAAAATGATAGGCCTAACGACTGACATAGGCCTAACGTTTGATATACATATTGTTACGACAGCGAAGGCCACGTGACGCTGGTAACACGTAATGAGTATCTAGAAAGATCGAGGAACTTGTTGAACGTCCTAGCGGTTGCTAGAATGGCGCTCTTATGGAATATAAGACGGCAAATAAAGTGATGGCAACGACTGAATAGCAGACAGAGAGATTGAAGATATAGACA
>NW_013665791.1:343893-397071 GCF_000517525.1 Limulus polyphemus | reverse complement strand
AAAAAAAAAAAAAAAAAAAAGGACTCAGAACATTAGGGCTGTAAGTACACTACAATAATAACGACAAATCCAATTATTCGGCAGAAGAGTGTTTGTTAGTAATTAAGCACAAAGCTACACAATGGGCTATCTGTGCTCTGCCCACCACATGTATTGAAACCAGGTTTCTATCGTTGTAAGTTCGTAGACATACCAGAAGAGTGTAATTCCAAGGTTTCGTGGTGGGTGTTGTTGACTAGTTGTCTTCCTCTAGTTCAAAATTAGAATAGCTATGCATGAAAATTCTAAATAAACAAACGCTGTGACAGTAAAGCTATATTACGAAAACTATAAACTCGGAATATGATTTTTGAAATATAAATGCTTAAAATAGATAAGGTAACATTTAATTCTAAACGTACTATATCTGAATTTACAGCATGTTTAAAAATATTATAAGTGTGAATTTTGTGAATCTGCAGGATTTATGATATCAGATATTTAAAATCAATCTATTACAATATTTCGTTTTATACAAAGAATAAATTGACATTAGAGGGCACTGTTATTGTTGACAAGGCAAAAGGATCTTAAGTTAAAAGTTAAAACCGGTGTAAGCCTAGTTTTACGTGTTGTAAAAAGTAATTATTTACTTTGTTGTATATATATATATATGTATATTTACGTATTTTCAAACTTATTTTTGTTACATTTTCCAAGTAGCAGTGTTCTTTAATTTTTTATGGACTTCAACCCTTCCTTTACAAGTTGTAAGTGTAACTGTGTAGAGTTGTCAACTGCAATTAATTTAACAACTTAACTTTTAATTTATATTTTGTAACTTTTAAGTTACAGATTAAAATTTTAAACAATTCACAGTAACTTCAACATTCCAATGTACAGAAGCCTAAACATGATACTGAAACTTAAGTGAGCCAACTATAGTATGGTAATATATTATAATTACGTATTATTCTGTTCTATCGGTATCAGGTAAGTTAAGGATGCTAAGTTAGTTAATTAATGCTTAAAATAGTATTAGTATTATGATTCATTGATGGTAATGATAGTGAAGTGGTAGTACTATCACTACCAATAATGAATCATACTATTACTAGTAGTACTGCTCTTAGATTATTGCTAATAAACTAATATCAACAGCTAGAGACTATACAGTACTATAGTATTACTATTAGTATTAGGAATGAATGAGTATGATAATTCAAACTGTCATTTATCATTTGCTAATACTAGTATCACAACTAGCATTCTTCAAACTTTAAAATAATATATTGAAACTTAAAATATATTTGGTTCTGAGTAAGTTATATAACAATTTACTCTTGTTTTTCTTACATAACCATACTATTAACTTATATTTTCTTGAGAAAATGAGGTGTAGTTGTGACCTCACTGAAGCTTACAAGTATCCTTGCTACAGAAAGAAGAACAGAAAAGTAATAAAACTTGATTCAGTGCTCAAAACTGTTAGTGGTTTAGACAGTCTTCCTATAGTTTATCTCGTAGAATGAAAATGTTGGAAATAAAACTAAATAAACGATATATGGCAAGAGTAATAGATTTAAGGTGTTGTTTTTATTATAGGTATAAGCATGTTGAATGACTTGATATATATGCAGATTGTTTGAATAATTTTTGTTTCATTGAAGAGGTATAGATAAAAATAACATAGAAGTAAATTAGTCTTGGATGAAAGATGTCAAAGCTAAACAGCCTTTTCCTTTGTTCTTATATACATTTCTAACTTTGTGCTTTATTTAATAACTTGGAATTATTTGAACATAAATTTTATGAAGAAATGTGCTGAATATTTTAAAGTATATTGAAGTTTTTAGTTATTTTATATATATAGGGAAACAACATTGGTATAATTTACCACAAAATATGAACAGACATTATAAATGCTTATCACTATATTTTAAAAATTTGATGACTTTGGCCGTAGTTTGGCCTGATATTTAAACAGTTGATTGTTATGGCATCTAGTTAATGTCATAAAAGTTGAATGAATTGAAACAGTCCATACCTTTTAAATTAAATTTAACAATACAGTGATATTGAGGTCTTCTTTAATCACTTGTCATAATCCATTTAATATACAGAGTACTTATAATGGCTGGAGACGGCTTAAATGGGTAATGAAGAAAAACTTTAATATAAGTTTAACATATCATTAGTCTCAAAGTGGGTTCCTCGTCATCGAATACAGAGTACTTGTTCTCAATTGGTTAGGCAGATTTTAGTTAACAAGGCAAAGTTGAATTTTAAGAAAAAGTCAACCATAAGTGGAGCATAAAGTTTTGTCATGACACTGTTGTTCTCAAAAACAGTATAGTTTTTTGATGGTGAAATATATCTTAAAACACTCTATGTTAACTTTTAATATAATTGGCTAGTCCATACATTTTGCTTTGCACTCTAAAGAAAGGTATTTTCCTGAACTATCATAATTAGCTGTATTATATAATCACTATAAAATGCTTATTCTATTAAATTATATTTGTATTGCAAAAGAAAATTAAACTTCTGTGTAGATGAGTGTTTCAATTACATTTATTCTTGATTTGAGTACAACAAAAGAATATGTATGTCACAAGTAAATTTTAAATAAGAGTGACACCCCAAGCCAGCAAAGAATTAGATTTTAAAGATTTAAATAAGCCACTTTATTAAATTCATGCCTTACAATGGATCATATCTTTTATAAGTTAAGAAAGCAAATAGTTTATCTATTGAAAGTATCAATAAAAAGTCCTAATGTTTTCATGAAGTTACTCTCTTGTTTCTCAAATAGAAGAAGCTATCAGATATCAAACTCAGTTTGTACAAACAAGGAAAAATCATATAAAGCCTAAAGGCTATGTCTGTGTTTTCAAGAAGTTTTCACTCCAGTTTGTTCCATGCAATAAATCAGTGGCAGATCTCTGCACAGTTTGCTTAAGTGTCTTTCTATGATGACTAGACCTGATGATATATGCCTAATGAGTTTCATTTAAGTGTTGAAAAAAGTATTATTAATCTTCATTCTCTTATACTCAGAATATTTCAAGGTATATCCTAGTGCTCACTTTGCACTAGTCTGTCTGTTCATCACAGTTAGACACTGTTGAAAGTCTCAGCTGTTTCTGTTGTTTTGTGTATTATTTTTGTCTGTGTAGGATACTCTATCGTTTTTGCAGTTTACAACATTTGAATTTTTACCCAGTCTACTTTTTTTGTAATTAAAAATACTCTTACCTCCTGAATTTATAGTGCTTATAGAATATAAAACTGTAGATATATTTATATTATTCTTTAGATTATATTTTTTTTTTCAGTGTACTCCCCAAACATAAAAACAATTATTGAGGTTCACCAAAAATTGCTATAAGTTCTACATTAATTTTGAACATGCTTATTTTAACATTAGGATATCACCAAGCTTAATAGTGCATCTTGTGCATGACTGAAAAAAACTATTTATTTTTGAACAGGGTTCTTCAAAGAATTCAGAGCTGGGGTGAAATACCCATGGGTAACAGATTCTGAGCTCTGTAATATTTGAAACAAGTATGAGTGATCATTATGTAATAATTACAAGTTTAGGTTTGGACCCTTTAGTCTGACACTATTATTGTTCACTTTCAAAGGGTAACAAGTAATAGCTCGTGATTAATTATCAACTGCCTCACAAACAAGCTGCTTGATAAGCTGATTAAAGGTGTATTTCTTTTGGTTGTAAACTTTATAGGTATGAAGGCTGGACTTATCAGACATGATTACCTACTTGACAGATCACCTGTGTACATGCATTTCAGTTCAATAGCACCCTCTTTCTCTAATTTTATCAACAGTTGCATGACTGATGTCTCTGCATGGACAGGAAACATGACATCCATGAGCTTAGCTATTGTTAACATGGGTCAAACCAAGTTGTAATGTTTATGTTGTACATGTACCTAACACACGCCTCAAAATGTAAGTGTGCTTAACATTGGCAGTTTCTCTAAAGTCAGTAACAGTGTCAAAATACATATATTAATGCAGTTTTTTTCATGAGTGTAGACCAAAATTTCAGTGCATTAGTGGATATGTTTCTTAAGATTTTTGTGCATGAAATACTATGAGTTCCACGTTATGAAGAACCCTGTTTAAAAATCACTCTGTGGTGCTGGTAAATGTTGTCCTTTTTTTTAACATGCATGAAAATCACTCCTGTACTATTCAACACACTATGAAATTATATAGATTTTTTTACCTTAAGACTGATAGTCCTATAATTATGGATAACCTCAGAAATAAAGGATGTAGGATGAAATGTTTTTTTTTATATACATGGGTTGTAGGTACTTTTAAGTATATCCAAAATATACAAGAACCCCAATAAACTAAAAGTTAGCCAATATTTATGAATTACACTTGTCTTTGAATTCACAAAATTGTGAATAAGAAAGCAGAAATAATGATACTTAGCTTTGTATTATTTTTTGAGGTATAAAAGTACAGTATTGCAGTAGCTAGCTACAACAGCATGAGAAGCATCCATTTCTAACAAAAAATGTTTGTGTATTTGATCATTACTGATTTTTGTTTCCTACTCTAAAGGCAATTCTTTTATGTACATTTAAACTTTGTTATTAACCATTTATGTTGTACCTTCAGTGGTTTAGGATGGAGTTGCAAAGTGGGGGTGCTTGGCTAGACATGCAGATTTTATAATGAGAGATTAAAAGTATAAGGAGCTGCTAAAAGCAGTTCCCTTGCTGTCAAAGGCAGCTCCATCTAGGAAGATCTGGGGACATGCCTCCCCAGAAAATTATTATAAGAATATAATTTACAGTTGCTATACAAGTTAGATATGTAAAAGTGGGAGTGCTGTAGCACCCCTGGTTCCAATGCCTCTGACCTTAGTCAGTGTTGGGTTAAGTTCAAAATCGACGGGTGCAAAAATAAAAAATTGTCTTTTTTCAAATTTTATGTATTTTTTATTTTTCTGTATTTTACAAAATTTTAAATAATTTTTTAAAATTCAGAATACAGAGTACAAAAAATGGTACATGATAGAAAAATACATTTTAAAAAACAAAAATTAGTCTTAAGAAAATGGAATTTTCCTTAATTTGTCCATATTAATTTATCTGGTCATTTCATTTTCTACAGAAATTATTATTAGCCATATGATCTCTTGTCTCATTGTGGAATGCAAAAATATTTTTATCAACTTTAGTCTGGAAACAATCTTTCAGCACTTGCCACACTAATGGGTAGAGTTTATAACATTCTTAGAGCAACAAAGGTGTTTGGAAAAATTTCTTTGATTTGGTTTTCACATATATAAGATAAGACCTTATTTGAAGTTGAATTTTCTGGTGTTCAATGTGATATTAACACAAACTTTCACCACAAGTATCCCTTTTCTCTTTGTTTGTTAGTATTTTTTTACATTTTTACAATTTTTGTGCCCCTTAAAGTTTGCAGTGGGCTCTTTGAGCCCTTTGTGCCTGCCTTGAGCCAGCCCTGACCTTTGTCAAAAACTTTGTGACAGTTGAGATAAGAGAGCATTCACCTGTATGCCTATATCCAAAATCAGAAGACTTCATAAATAACTGGTAACATGACATGGGTGGGTTACTGGTAAAAAAAAGAAATCCACATTATAGATGTGCATGCACCTTTTATACATTTGTGATTGTTTGATGCTTGTATTTAATAGGTGAGTGTTAATAGTTATAAAACATTTTCTGTCTATTACAGTATTGTTTCAGACCAAAATATTTGTTCAAAGATATTCTTAATTAAATGGTGTTCAAGTCATAGCATAACTGTTATTAGGTACATTCACTACTATAAAACATTTCATGAGATATTTCTATTGGTGTCTTACATGTATTTATTTTAATTGTAGCCACAATAAATCCATGATATGGTGTGAAAAAAGCTATTCCTTGGTCAGATGCGATTAAATGCAAAAGAACTCTTAGCTGTTGCCTCCCAGCCTTCATACAAGTTTGATAAAGAGGGAGTGCTTTTTATTCGGGAAAAACAGGAAGGCATATTTCGTCGAGGAGATGGTATGAAATATTATTCAGTTTTATTAATTGTTCTAAATGAAATCATTTTTGGTGATTCGAGTTTTCTACTTTGAATATTACATGTTAAGTGTTGTTGCAATAGTCTTTTTATACCTAATGAGCTATCTTTTATAGTTTTTACAGAACGCTGGTTTCGTTTACGAGGGAATCTTCTCTTTTATTGCAAAAGTAAAGATCCGGTAAGAATTGTATTTTTTTCTTCCCATCTATAGACATGCCTTTAAATCTTTATTGGCTCTCACAGTTATAAATAGAATCATAAAACACATTTGGGCAATTGTGGAGTTGTAAAATTACAGTTGTTTTGGATTATTTTTATTTATTGATAACCAGAACTTGGAAATATAATGATTATAATTTAGATATGAAAATGAAATATGGAACTTGTATTGTTTGCCATTTTTTATATCATAATGAGTGTACTTTGATTAGATTTCTGGTTTACAAAGAAACATTTGAATATCTTAAACACTGCTAGATTAGGATGTTATTGTGACTTACATGTATTTTATATTTATTATAATATCATGAAACTGTTCAAGATTTATGCTAGCTTCACTGCTGGGATTCTAATCAATTTGAAACTTTCACAATGATCTGAAATAGGTAATGATGATACCCATGAAATAGTTCTTTTATGAGATAGGGCCAAAATGGTCTCCAGTTCGTCATCCTCAGACCCTGGCAATGGATTTTCTCAGTCAGAACTGGCCCAGATTTTTTGACCTCCTCATTGTGTGGTTCTTCCAGATCTATTTTCCCTCCTCAAACCTTTGGCTGCTCGTGAGGGTCATTCTTACTTCTCACCATTTTCTCTTACATCCCTTTCCCACCTTTATTCCAGGTCTGCTCCAGATAGACTTCTATGTACGGCCAAGCTGAAATAATAAAACACAATATACACATGACACACTGTTGAGAAGGGGTGTTTAACAAGATCGCTAGTAGGTTTTTCCTTGTGATATATTTGCTTCATTAATATGCCCATTCTGGACCATACTACCCAATGGATTTACATGAGTAAAGCAGAAGGGGATAGTGCCCATCCTCACTGCCTCTTCAGTTGAATAAATCAGGGGCAGTCTACCTTTCAGTATAGGGTTTTTGTGGTCACCCATTGCACTGTATCCAGCATTGGCATTCCTCCAGACTCTCCACTGCAATCGATCCCCCTATGTTCTTTTAATGGAGTATGGTAGTCCTTGCCAATTTCCAGTTCCAAGCTGCTGGAGTGGTGGACCTTGATAAATGTGTTTACTTTCATTCAGTAGAGAGTAGGGTGGTGGTGTTTTGCTGGTATAGATGGCGTGCTCCACCTCCATGCGGTGGGTTTCAGAGGTTATGTTACACCCAGTTTCTGTGCGGTTCTATCCAAAGGGTGAGGTTGCTTATATTTTGTAGACAAGGTCCACTTCCATGCATTGCGACCTGGAGGGTAACATTGTGCTCCATCTTCTGTGTGGTCCTATCCTGGGGATGATGTTGCACATGTCTCCATATAAATACACTCCACTTCTGTGCAGTGGGTTCTGGAGGTTGATGTTACACCGAGATTTTGTGCAGTTCTATCAGAAGGGTGACATTGCTTATATCGTCTAGATGTGGTCCACTTCCATGCAGTTGGACCTGGAGGATGACCTTGTGCTCCAACTTCTATGTGGTCCTAACATGGAGATGATGTTGCACATGTCCCTAAATAAATACACTTCACCTCCATGTGGTGGGTCCCAGAGGTTATGTTGCACATAGCTTTTGTGTGGTTCTATCCAGAGAGTGAGGTTGCTAATATTTTATAGACGCAATCCACTTCCGCACAGTGGGACCCGGAGGTTGCTACTGTGCTTCAGACTTTGGGCAGTGCTATTTGGAGGATGATGTTTTTTTTTAGTAGATCTGTCACATTGTAGTTCACCCCCTTAGATTGGGATCTTTCATCTTACCATCATCTGGATGTCGGTTCCAAATGAGTGGTTTTGGATTACAGCTGGACCAATCAATATAAATCCTCACACGTGTTGGTTATATTATCTCTTCCTCACTCAATTTTCCTCTAGATCTCCACCTCTGTGTGGTTGTTCCTGGAGATTGATGTTGTGCCCAGCTTCTGTGTGGTTCTATCTGAGGGTGAGGATGCTATATATTTCTAAAGACAATCCACTTCTGTGCAGTGGAACCCAGAAGGTGACATTGCACTCTGGCTTCTGTGCAGTCCTATCAAGAGGTTGATGTTGATTGGGGTGACGGTTCTTCATCTTGCACTCCATCTGAGGGTGTTTTCACTGTCTGAAGCTGGTGTTCATAGTGGAGTGCCACTCTGATGGAGTTTAAATTCGATGTGACCTGCCACAAGGGCACATCTCTTCCTACCATTATCTGGATGTTGGGTTCCCAGATGTGTGGTTGGTTGTGGATTTGTGCACGTGCCCATTTTGAAGATTGGTTTGCACAGTATATCCTTCCATTCTACTTAACATGAGGTGAAGACAGTGTGGATCCTCCTCCTACCACGGGTCAAAGGCTCTATTCCCGATACTGCTTGGTTTTGGAATGGAGTTGACCAGCTGCATACGGTCCGATGTGCCCTAGTCACTCTACACCTTGGAGCACTTCCATTTTAGTTTTCTCCACGTTCCTGTCTGTAGATGGTTTTTTACAGTGTTGCTTCAATGAGGTTGAAGTTTCCATATGCTGTGATTCAGATTCCGAACCAACCAGTTGTCTCTCCCTTTTTGCCTGTGTATGTGACATCTATTTCCACATTGGGCACAGAGTATACCTCTTACAGAAGTGGTGCAGTCTTCCAATGGGGATCACACTTCACGGGTGTTCTTCAGACACATTTGAAGGATACTTATTTTCTGTCCCTCACACTGGTCATTCCGCCTCTTCAATTTAGTATTCTAGCAATACATGTGAGAATAGGTAAAGCACCATATCAGAAGTTATTATTTTCTTATACTGAAAATATATTTCCGATAGATCCGTACCTCCTCTCATACTTCCCATCCTTCCTCCCCACTGAAAAATTGTGCTATTTTTTTCTGCCTAATCTCAAAGTGATAGTTCAGTAGAATGGAATAGAGGGAGTCACATGCATCTGGAGAGTGTGTCGCACTCCTATTGGTTGTCGCATGATGATATGATGATATACATGCGAGATGCAGTTAAACCATGTACGTGGGAGTTCAAGGCTTGTGGCATGCAAAAAAAATGCATATAGAGGGCAACACTGAACAAGAATGTCTATACATTTGAGTGGAGGTAAGTACCTGTCGGAAATGTATTTTCAGTATAGGAAAATAATAACATTCAGTATCAGTACTGTTTATACTGGTTCTAAGTATATCCTCTGACCCATAATTTTGCTGAGTAATTACATAAACAAATTTATAAATTAATTAATATCTTAAATTGTTCCTAATTGTATTTAATATTGCATGGTGTAATTAAAACAATTACATTTAATAAATTAATGAAAAGTAATATTAATTTCACTTACACAAAATGAAGCTTGTTCACCTTAACATACACTTAGTAATCACATTATCACACTAATAATGAGGATCAGCCCAAATGATTGGCACAGCACATGATTTCATGTATATATGAAGTAATTTACGATTTTTGAACTTACCATTTGAAAGTAAGCTTATTATATATAGATCATAATTAAAATAATTTAAAGTAGCATGTACATTAACCTTATGTACATGGTTGGGGGTTAAAGTGTTTGTGCCATGACCTTTTATAGAGTGCCATTTAATGTTATATATTTGATGTCAGTGTTTTATCCCATATTGCTGCTTTAGTGACAGTTCATGGTATAGGAGTGAATACCAGATACATTAGACAAGGATACTGAGATAAACTGTAGATAGGCATTTTGGAGGTTATAAGGGTTGTGGAAATGCAATATGAACACTGTGTGATAGACAAAAGTATTTTTATTCTTCACATGAATACCACCTTTCAATCCTAATTGTTAGAGTCCAAGTCAGATTGATGTCATCAGTTCACAGAGACATCTCAACTGCAAATGCTTATGAAACACTTCTGATTTTTTGTGCATAACATACTTGTACATTTTCTAAAAGCTTGCCATATATATCTTGTGGATACACATAGTAATTTCAGAAATATAATCAACATTCCTTCTTCAATATGAGGTTGGTCCAATGAAGCAACCCTATGCACATTCAGTAAATGAAGACAATTCAGCATGACAACATAACTTAGTTATGTATATATATATATATATATATATTCACTGATACACCAAACAATAATTTACCAAGATATATTTACCATACATTAGTGTGTCCTGTGTAAATATAGTAGCTCAAAAAATATCCTAAATTGTATTTTTTCCCTATCTTTCAATGTTTCAGTTCCAAATTTGATATCAAGATTTTTCAATTAAATATAGTTTAAATTAATTTGTGACATTTTTGTGCTGGAAATTGTGTACATTGAAACATAAAATTTGTTTTTAATACTTGTTTGGTATATACAACAACTTAACAACTAGTTGAATATTGTTCAAGAATTTCATACATGAAATGAGGATGTTTTTGTTGTTATAATACACTACTTTGAAATCACAGTCAACTTAGTTTTTATGTGTTTTCTTTCTTGTTTCAGTACTCAGAACCAGTGGGGTTATTAGTTATTGAACACTGTTCAGTGAAAGCTGATCCAGAAACAGAAAACATCTTTCCATTCACTCTAGGTAGTTAAATGTATACTGCTTCAGCTGTATTTTAATAGTTATTTATTAGTGTGTTATAAATTCATAAAATATATTTAAGCTTACATGTAGCTCCAGATTTAAAGTAGTATTAAAGTTAAGCTTTTCAGTATTTTGTCTGTTTTGTGTTGTGATGGTTTTAGGTTCTTATGCAAACACTCTTGGATTTGTAAAAGGAAACTATTTCAGATTTTTCTTTTTCTTGACATGTTGAAATGGAGATAATGATTTTAGATATGCATTGTAAATTAAAGATTTGAAAATGCAAGTACATAAAAAAGGAGATAAGTGAAAAGAGACACTCTGAAAACAAGACTTTAACCTAGGATCTCTGCCTAACAAGGCCAGTTATATATATATCTATAAAAGTTTATATTAAAAATTCCTCCCCAAGGACATTTAAGAAAAATGTGTGTAATAGACTGTATAATTTGGTAGGTGATGGTAAATCACCCCACTAATTGTCTTTTCATAATGTAGTATAGTGATATACTCATAGTGAAAAGCCTTATAGGTGAACAATGATTGGGATGGTTTGTACTCTTGGATAATTCATTCGGTAGAGCACTTGTTTTGTCATCCAGAGGTCCTGGGTTCAGTTCTCGGGCCTGGAGTCTCTTTTAACTTCTTGGCTTTTAATAGTTTATGTTAAGTGGTAGTAGCCAAGTTAAATTTTTAGTTTTTTGTTAATTTCCACATGTCAAATTCTTTTTAGTCTTTAATTTATTTCTTAAATCATATTTTAATGAGATTAGCTGTTTTTTTAGGTTTGGTAAAATAACTCGATGTAACAAATTAACTAAAATATAAATTTATTGTGATTGTGAGAACTACTGGTAATTGTTTTGCTTTATTTGCAAATTTCTGAACTATTGAATATTTCAAATCTAACTAATAAAAAAGATATTAACCACAGGAGATTTTCACACACACCTGTAAATGAATTTATTTATGTGGTAGAATATGTGGGTGATGATCATGGTGGTCAGCAGCTTGGGACAGCTACTGAGATGGAGCGAGAGACTTGGATGAATATCCTGCGTTCAGCCAGCTTTGAATGTATGAAGTCACAGGTCCATTCTCTAAAGAACAAGTTGCATCTTAAGAAAGGGAAGCTAGATGTACAGAAACTGAGAGTGTATTCTTTTGAAGAAAACCAATCTCTCAGCCAATTAATGGGTGATTATATCTCCATCTCTCCTACAATACATTGTATGACCATTTCTTCATGAATTTTGTTTTTCAAAATTCCATTACAGACAGGTTGACGTTGTGGGTTCACATGTATGATCTACTGATACTTCTTGCATTTTCACAGACTTACCTTCTGTTAGAGAGCTAGTGGAAAGCTTTTTTACATTTATATTATTTGAATTTTACAACATTGTTTTTTTGTTTTTTTCTACATAAAATATAAAGTAATTTTTCATACACTTTTAATTTTCAAACACTCTCTCATAACAATAATTTATATTTATAACTTGGGAAACTAACAAAAATGTATAAGCAAAGAGGCAAAAAGTCTGTGTTGCATTGCATTATTTCTCCTTAACAATCTGTCATGCATGCAGTAGTGATGTACTATTAGATTAAAGATCTAAGATAGAAAAGTGAATTTCATCTTATTGTGAATATAATAATTTTGGCATTTTTTAAACAAATCATTAACATAGAACAAAAATATTCTTTAATGGATCATATGAATAGAATAGAATATTCCACTTAAATCCACTGGCCCAAATTTCTTTGTAGCACTTGTAAAAGTGTCAGTTAATAAGGCAGTTGTAGAATGTATAGTAAATCCAGATGTATTTTTAATAGCAAAAGTACAGAATGTTCTTAATATTCCATAATATCTGTGGATGTATTCTTTTCACTTGATATTAATTTTTTTTATTAATATTTACTAAAGACTTTGTAATATTAATGAATAAAGAATGGCTTCCCTTTTCACCGATCTAGGTCGTTATGATCCACTGCAGCATGAGCCCTTTCTGGAACTTAGTTTAGGTAGGTTGAATATATTTCTCCTTTAGTAGAAATATGGTACAAGGAAAGTATAGTGCTGCTGGTTCAAATGTTGAAATATTTGTAACATGCTTGATTTGCACATTTAGTAAAGAACTTACAGGTCAGTATTCTTTCTGTTTAAGTACAGATATTTACTCTAGCAAGTTGTTTCATATTATTATAATAATTGTTAAAACAATTCGTTTTCATATTTAGTAATCTAAGTCGGACACAGTATCAAACCCAAGACCTCTCTTGCACCAGGTAAGTGCTCTACCAATTGAGCTAAAAGATTAACCCAATACTAGTTGTTAGTAGGGCACTTTTTATCAACTGAAACTACAATACTTAAATCATACATTACTATAAACATGTAGGATGTTAATATGGTGTATTCGCAATTTCAAGTAAAAATGCATGTGTAACATTGATATGAATAAATCATTTGATAACTGTGTGTGAAGTTTTAATCTCTAACCTATCATGCTAATGATGAATTATGTATGGAATGCATCATAAGTATCCTTGTTTATAAGTTTCAATTAAAAAAATATAACACCTATTTTCATTGTTTCTTCTATAGTGTGTGACAATTTGAAGTGTGATGCTGATGGACAGCCCCCCAACCCTATGGTGCTAGTTTATACATGTCGCACCGTTCAGTCTTCTTGGGTACAGTTTGCTCAGACTGAAATGATTGAGGTATGACAGCAGCAAGAGTTATGTTTGGGTTTTCTTAACATTTTCAGTATGAAATATTCCCAAGTTTCTTTATTTTAAATAATTTTTTAAACTTCATGACTTTCATGTGATATTTGCATAATTAAACTTGGAAATTACATAAACTTTGAAAATGAGACTTAAATAAACCCATACATTTAAAGTGTAGTGTACCTTATTCTAAATTTTAAAGATAAATATCACTGTTTACCTTCCAAATTCCTGTCTGTTAAAAGTTTTTACTTGTATGAAAAGCCATGAATTACATTTTTAAATTTCTTGATGAAATATTAACATTACAAAGTATTTTATTATTTCAGACTGTAAAATTTAATTTCAATATATTTGTATTTTTCAATATTTCAAAAATTGAAAAACCTATATTTATATAATTTTCATGATTGAATACACACAAACACAAAGATTGTTAAATTGAATTAAAATAGAGCAAAGAATATTGTATTTATATTATGATGTTCAGTTATTTTATTAACATTTTAAAGATGTGAAAAGATAATTAGAAATGTTGCTTTTATGCCTCATGCTACAGAAACTGTCAGTGCTATCATAGTTTGAATTATTCCTAATTTTCAACAAACTGTTGCTTTATTGGTAAAATCTACATAGGTATAGTGATGCACTTGTTGATTTAAGGTCTGAGATAGAAGGTTAATTTCATCTTAGAATGAATATAATCATTGTGGCATTTGTTTAGACAAATCATTACCATTAATTAAGTAAAATATAATATTACACTTGAATCCACTTAAATATGATCCAAATTTCTTAATAATACATATAGTAGCCAATAAATTTTAATTGTATAAGTGATTCCATCAATAACATTTATCTTTTTATGATTTTAAGAGATCAAGCAACCCATGTTTTCTGACAACTGTAGGATTTCTAAAGAGAGAAGTTTCTCTTGCCATGAGAGTGAAGGTTTTAGTGTTTGATGTCAAAGAAAAGGTGACTGCGACGGTGAGATCAATTAATGTTTTTCAATTGTTTTTTGTTGGTTAAGCATTATTGATGTAACTGTGGCATGGAGTCTCCTTTCTGATACTGTATAATACATTTAACATTGTTCTTACACCCTTTATTAGATTGTATGATAGACACACAGTGCACTTATCTAAAATACTGTGACACAGAATGTTAGAACAAAATATACAAATCTTTAAGGAGAATACATATATGTTTATAAGGGTTCTGTTTTGTGTAGTCGAAATGTCCAACTACATTTTCTAATGAACAACTTGAGGAGTTTTTTTGCTAAATCCCTACCCTATAGGTTAATAGTAATGTATACATAGCACTAAAAGCTCTTGGAAAATGCTCTGTGGGAGAATACAGATCTATACACACTTTTTTATTTTGAAAAAATATGTTTTATGAATACTTTAAATGTTACCTGATTATATTTTTTTCTACCAAAAAGCAACTGCATAATTTTTATACCATGGTAAGTATCTTTAATTTCCAAGTCCATAATGATTTTATTTCCGTATTTGTTTAAAGTATCTAGCTTAAATTAGATTTTGTTTTGCAACATTTTATTTGTTGTAGTACTTTTGTTTACTATAAGTAACAATTTATTTATTTTTTAATTTCTTCAACAAAACCTGAATTGCTGTAAAAAAAATGTTTCAGAGGCATAATTTATTGTTTGATTTGCTACTCCTGCTGCAACAGACTAATGGCACTGAATTCACTCTCATCAGTGGTTCATGGAAGAATGGAGCAATTAAATAAAGTAGGCCTAATATAGTGATGGAATGTAAGCACTAATAAGTTAAAATACTGTAGGTGTTTAGATAATATGTTATATACCATCACAGTTAATTATTCATTATTATTTAGCGGACTAATTATTATTATTTTGTTTTTTTTTTTTTCTTCACCGAAATGTTAATTTCTCTTTTTACAGCTATCTACCTTGGTTTTTGGCTAAAACTCCCTTTGCTGAACAAATTAAAAAATATATATTTTTACCCATTTTAACTTATGTGGGTGTTACCAAAATTATTTTTGTAAATATAATTTGATTGAAAAAATTGTTTTATTAAAAATATGTGAAATTAATATTGGTATCCAGATATGATGTATTAGAAATTGACTGGTGTTAAGTTTAAAAACAATTTTTAGAACACCATTACAATGTGTCAAAAGTAAATTTGCTTGTATTAAATAAGATTTTTTCTGCTGTCATTTTTTGTCTTTTTTTTTTTGTGAATATTTGGATACTTATATTTTAAAAAAGCTGTTATTAGCTAACCCAAATGGCCAGAATTTAATAGAACAAATAGGTTTTACTGAATCAATACAGTAGGTGTGTGATGTGGCTTTACATTGGAAAAGGAACTTCTAGAACTCTATATCCACCTTTTGTTGACTGGAAAGTTTTATATCTAGTTTAATTCCTATCCTTTCTGACTTGATCAAATATTACCTACCAGTAAGTTTGAGGGATTATAGTGCTGAAATTCAAGGTTTGATCCTTGTGGTGGACAGAGCACAGATATCCTATTGTGTAGCTTTGCACTTAAACATATAAAAAGTGTTTATATTTCTTCCACAGAGAACATTGCTTGGAGAATCTGTTTTCACTATAAGTACTCTTCTTCAGACCCCGTGCAGATTCCTGAGGCTTACTTTAATGTAAGTGGATTTTTATTAGATACTTAGCATTAAATTTATAATAATATAAAATTTTAAACTACCTAAGTAAATTCAAAAAATAAATAAGGTTATTTGAGCAGTAGTAAAATAAAAACAAAATGTATACATTATACACAAATGAAAGCAATACGATTATCTTACTGACTGAATTTTTTGTGTGTATAATCCATTTTGGCATAAGGCCTTTGGCATCTATTGAGTTCAGTAGTGATGTTATTAAGTTTAATGAAGAAAAACTAGTTTTTTTAACCACAGCATAGTGGCTCACAGAAAGGTTCTGAGTTTTTTTCAAGTACAAACATTTAGCTCGTAGCTCCGTCATCTCTTGACCAATACCCTTTTGATTGGTGTATTTGACCACTCCCAAGGTCTCCCAAGCCCAGTCCGTGCCTGAATGATACAAGACGTAGAAGGAAGTGTGTGGTTGAAGAGGCGAAGGTTAGTCTTTCAGGAGGTAGCTATGTTCAGGAGGATTTTAAACTTGGAAATTCACGGTCATAATCTTCATCTTCGCTGTGTACAGTGTAAGGTGGGTCGAATAGATTGAAGTCGTCGGGTCAAAAGCAAACAATCGGCAGATGGAAAGCTAGAGGGTGGATGAGGTAGTGGTTGGGTTTGTGTTAATTTTCTTCTTGTAATTGGCTTGACCTGAGTAGACTAGGTGGTCAAACTGATGAAGTCTGTTGATGTAGATACTTTTTTGGCATCCAGGTAGTCTGTCTGATTGTCTTGATCATTGGTTGAGGAATCTCGGGTGGATTGGTTGGTTGTGGGTAACATGATGTGTGATGGCACTTCAGTTAGGTGGGTGAGGACATGTTGAGTGTTTGAAGAGACTGTGAATGAGAAGGCTAGATGTCATCTGAATCTGTGGAGTTTTTCAGTGGAAATAGTTGAAGTAACATCCGTGGTTCAGGATTTGGTCCACTGTTGGTTTGTTAGGTGTGCTGATTTTTATAAAATGACTGGTTAAACCAGTTAAATGGGAGTGTGTCTAGTGTACTGTGTGAAGCTTTGTCTTGGAGGATTGTTCAAGAACATGCTCAATTTCTTCTCGAGTAATGGAGAGGTTGACACTTCAGAGAAAAACAGTATAGAGGTGTGATTTACTTTTGGGGGTTGAGCAGGTCACATGGGGCAGGGAATTCCAGGGGCTGCACAGAAATGTGAGGTCAGTATGGTTTGAGGGCTAGAGAAAAACTCATCCTCATTGTAGGATTCTTGTTTTCATGAGATTGATTGAAACTCCAGGTTTATAGTGGTCTGTAAATACACTAATTTATTTTGGGGTAGTCTGTCAAGGATGACTGATGATACTGGCATCATCAAAGGTGATACAAAAGGCCTGGAGTAGGACATAGCTTAGGTCGAGGTACCTTTTTTTCTTTTTATTAGCTATATTTTTGTGCACCAGCAATACCAAGTGTGGGGTGCTCCTATACCCAATTCAATTTTATTACTCATCAGGATCTCTACCAGCCTACCCTCAAATCAAAATTCCTTTTGGCAGGATTAGAGTAAATTTTTTTTTTTACTTAGCTTTTTAGTCAGTGTACACTCATACATTAACTTACTCTAATCCTGCCTAAAAGAAATTTCAAGTGCCATGGCTGTTGAGGATTCTCTCTTGTTTCCTACAACCAGGAATGTACAAGGGGGTATTCATAATCTATGCTAATGCTTCGTAGATGAGTGCCTTACTCTTACATTCCTTTCTTTTAAAACCAGTCATATTTTAATTTCCAGTGCAAGAGGTTTTAGCACAATACACTGAAGTCATTGTTGTTTCCCTTTATTTTTACATGCTTTCTACTATACAGTCTGGATTTTTAAAGAAGGTCCTAAAGGATATTAAGCTTCATAGATCATTACCATGATTTTAACAGTATGTAACATGGCAACAGCATCTGATATGATTGTTATGTCATCTCGCAGTGGAACAATCACAATTGCAAACTAGAATCCATCCAAATAGCTCACTTGAAGTTACCTACATAAATTTGAATCACCAGTGTGTAAACAGAAGGTAATACAAGATATGATGCTGAAGATTAGAGGTTCTTGCCTGACCTGTCTGAGAACAACCCTATGTACCTCTGAGATTTCATTATCAAACATCCCACCAGAAATGCAGGTAAAAATACAAAAAGCACAGGTTTACATTCTTCTCTTGACAGTATAGCCATCAACCCTATGCTTCTAATCTCTGGTGAATAAATAAGAATTGCTGAATGCCATGATGACAGAAACTCCTGTATAGAACTTTATTTTGCTAACTCCATCTTGAGTGTCTTCTCTACTTGGCTTAGGAAACATAATGTCTGCCATAATCACCTTGTGTGAGAGGCATATGAAGACTGGAAGAAAGGGTGGTATAAAACAATCTAGAAATATTTGCAAGGATATCAAGCTTTGTGGCAGTGCTCCTATCCTCAAGCACCTCTCCACCATCAAGCAAATTCAGATCAACAATTTCTGCAGAAGAAATGCCCAATACTTGTGGAATAATGATACTGATAATGCATGACCCAGCCCAGACAGAGAAGGCAAAAATTACACAGAATAGAGCCTGTGGTCCTTACAGACAGTCAGTTTCCAAAGCACATGACATGAAAAAGAAATTAACTATGTATCAATGCCAATCTCACAAGCACTTCATTCTGATGCTTCCACCAGCTTATGGCTGGCACACGAACCAAAAATATATTGTTATCAGTCATTTATGATGATAATGTTACCCCTATGTACAGATGAAGACCGAGGTAAAGCTTTCATGCACAGATACATTAACCAATATGATCATGATTACATACAGGAGAGACTCATGCAAATAAGAAAGCTACCTTTAGTTAGGGTAAAATACATAGAGCCATAAATACATCTAAAGATGGAACTCCTTGTTTGAATGGTGTAAGAAACTCCACCTTTAAAAAGCTCACAGACATTATTGTTTGGATATCACTGTAGCTAGTCAATAGGTAGCATATCTGGGATATAGACTGATGCCTTTTTCAAATCCTTCCCCAAACCCATGAAGGACCACTCGCATCTTAAAGGTAATTGAATCATCATCCCACAAAACATCGTTGAGAAATCTCAGAAAAGCCTATAGCTAGAAGGTTTACCTGTCAGACTGAACCATTACTATTGTTGTTATTAGGTGGCTATTGCAGTGGAAAAGATAAACCTGAATCATTGTTGCTGAATTTGCATCTGTTACATGGAAAGGATTTGAAGTGATCAGAACACCTTGGTAGGATCTTTAGATCTGGGAGATGTCTACATAAAAGGCCAGCTTCATATTCTTATATATTGCTGAAAGGAGGCATCAGTGTAACATGTAAAATAGATTGTAGCTGCACTAACTACTAGAAGTTGCATCATTAAGCATGGAAACTGTCAATCAGATTGGATCTCCATCAACACTAGTCTGCCTGAAAAATCTCTACTTATTCCAATCCTCTTTAACATCTACTTCATGCATCTAGCCTGTTTTGATGGTCCAATGAAATGCCATGTACTAACCTTTGCTGATGACATTCTGGTGTACAGCAGAGGCTTTAGCAAAGTTGAAATCAAAAACAAGATCTAACCAACTCTTAGAAGGTTAAGCAATGACACACAAATGGCCATCAATTTGGCCACAGCCATGTTCTGTACAATCAATTGTTATCATTTTGGAAGGAAGAAACACTGGAGTACATAGGGGAAACCTTTCACAGACAACTCAACTTCATCAGCCACATTAACACTGTGATAACCAGAGCTACAAAAGGGATTAGAGCTCTGAAAGTTGAAGCAGAAAAAAAACTGAAGAACATCATTATACTCTTTTAAGTTTTATCAGCTTCATCTTGAAATATGCACTGCCGATGATTAATATGAATGCTACACAGTTAGATAACATTGAAAAGATACAAACAGTTGTTTAAGACTGGTCACAAGATATACTTCAGTGACTTCCATCAAAGCTCTATTACATCTCACAAGCATCAACAGCATTACAAAACACTAAAAGTGCTTACAAGCCAAATTATTCACTTGGGCCTTGCATTTTAAAGACTCCATTCCATCATCAAACCACTGACCTTTTCAACTGAGACATTCCAGCTTCATAATGAACTCACAAACACTAACCAATCAGGGAATTGTCTAAAAAGTGACAGTCATGGGTGGATGGGTGCTATACAACCACCAACAAGATAATTCATCACCACTATATTCCAAACTTCCCAATGGGGAATAAATATTTGGTACCACTTGGATATGTGAGACAGCGAATCTCTACGTAAGGGGTCAGTGCTTGTAGATGCTGTCATGTAGTCCTCAACTCCAAATTTCATCAGCTGTATGGAGCATGACTTTAAAGACATGTTTGAGCAAGGATATAAAAATTTCATGGGAGATGTCATCAAATGGTATAACACAAATTTCCTTTTCTACTTGCATCTTGTGGAGGAACTGGCATGTTGACTGGCTATGTGGCTGGATGTGTTGTTGTGATGGAACTATACTTTATAAGCATCTGTGTGCTTAGTGCATTTTTTGGGGGTATCAGTATACTTTGAAAAACTGTTCTGTACCAATTTTAAAGTATTACATCACCAGCAAGATGATGATAAACTGCAAATTGTCCATACACTTTTACATACACTTAACCCTTTCCTGACTGGAAGGGGGTGTCACTGATATCTCCTGATATTTTTCTTTCATACAGCAGAAATATTTAATAAAATTGCATGAAACTTAATACAAACTTACTAAATTGAACCTAGTTTCTGCTTTAAAATTTCATTGTTTAATTTAGTATTTCTGTAATTTAATAGATTGTGTAATTTGAAAATTTTGTTTTGAGATACTATACTGAAAAACCATGAAAAAATTACTTCATCTTAGGATTATACTTTTTTTTATTGTTGATCACAAAATTTTGTTTTATATATCCAGTCAGTTTCATTGTGATTGATATTCATTGACATATTTCTTTTGATACTTTATTTTGTTGATTGAAGTAGTTACCACTTTACAAAGTTACAAAACTATATCAGTGACCTCATCTTTCAAAATGGCATCATTGTTATTTTTGTCAGGCCTAAGTATCATGATTTTTTTAACAACATTTTTAGTTGGGGAGGAACTTAAGATCAATTAATATACAATAAATATAGTTTGTTATCAGATAATAAGTTATTTTATTTATTTGTGTAATATTCAGCAGGTACATGTACTTACTATACTTGCTGAACCTAACTAAGCTTTCCTGATGTCTTTCCAAAGAAGAAAATTTCTATGTCTTTCAAACAGATATAATGTAACATGAAAAATTTCAAGAATGAAAAGAGTGCCTAAGAAATAATTTCTCAGACCTGTGCTAGAAAGTTTCCTTAGAATTGTTTACCCCTACAGCAACTCTGAGTACCCAATATCTCAAGAAACTATAAGTTACAGTTCAAACCATTTTATTTATTCTACTTTGAATTACATCCATTATAATCCCTTATATCTACTTATGCTTAGTTGTTGGCTCTGACTATTTTCAAAGCTGAGCTTCATTATTAACTGTTCAGACCACATTGTGTTAAATAATAAAAGAGTGGCAACAAAGAGCTGTATTAGTAAAACCACTAACATGGAAGGAAAAATCAAGTAATAAAGAAGAGACATATATCATTATGTTTGCAAGGAATGAAAGTTTCTTAGCAAATGAACCTACTTTAGAATGGCCAGAAATATTCTAAAAGAAATGAAAATTTGGAACATTTTTCATTTTTCTCTAGAAATTTCACTAAATAAATTTTACATTATGACAAATTGTCAATTTAAATATATTTCTGTGTTAAAATTGTTTAAATAAAGTTAGAATTATATTTTTACTAATGTTTTGAAATTTGATATGCAGTTGTGGAATTGATACCTAAAGGTGCTAACCAGTCCAGATAGGTTAAGTAGACATGCTAGTAAGGTACTTTTTTTTCAGCTACCATTTTCTTTTCCTTTCACAAGTAAGGCCCGTCTTTGGGACTTATCTGAAGTTTGGGGACAACCGCTAGTTGAGTGCCAGTTTTACTTGTAGCAATTTAAATATTTTTATCTTCTTCAAGCAGAATTTGTACTTGGGACCTCCCACACTCTTAAGTGAGTGTTCTGTTAGCTGAGCCAAAGGGTTAACTCACTAGCACTTGTTAATAAATTACTTTTTTTAAACCATACTAACACTTAACATGGATAAAGATTTAACTTTGCAATGACCTCATATTTCTTAAATAAATGCTGATTATTTATGATTATCAATGTTATCTCTAACAGGGATCTTAGTTTTTTTTGTTGTAAGTTCTCAATTCCACTGGTGTTATGAACCAGGAAAAATTATTAAGTTCTCTACACTTATTCAGACTTCTTCATATGAACAATGCTTCATAAATGCTTATACTGTTAATCATATACCTATGTTTAATCTCACTACTCATAACTTCTTTCAAATTTTTGGTGTAAGTGCATTTTATGTGACAGAACAGACACTCTTAATATTTTGTTTGAAACATGGAAACGTTTTATGGTAGGAACCAAAATTATCTGATTATGCACAGGCTTGGCCCATTGGACCAACTTTTGTATTGGAAAAGGAATATTTGATATAATTCTGAAATATGGCAAGTTTTTAGTAAAATGTACAAGTCTGTTGTACACAAAAATTAGTTGAGTTACAAAGGTATTTGTACTCAAGATATGGCTGTGAATTGATGAAGTCAACCTGACTCAGACTCTGACAAGTTGGAGTGCATGATGATGTTCCTTTGAAGAATAAAAATATTTTTTTCTAGCATACAGCTTGCATATTTCATTTGCATGACCACTAGAAACTCTTAAATGCTAATCTCCAGTTGTTGTTTTTTTTTTCAATATTCCTGTATATTATAACTGGTATTTACTCTCCTCTGCCATGAACTGTTGTTCAGTCAGCATTTTAGGGTAAAATGAATAGTAGATAACTGGCATCAAATACATAATACTATTCTTTGATAGATTGTTTAGGCAGAGTATTCACGATGAAACATTGTAGAATGGATGGCAACTGCCTGTTATAGAGACACAAGTGTAGAGGACCTGAAGATGAAAGGCGGAAGACTTTCAAAATGTTGTCCTCTACACATGTTTCTACAACAGGCAGTTGCCGTCCATTCTACAAAGTTTCATACATAATACTATGTTGAATGGCACTTTGTAAAAGGTCTTGGCTAGCACACTTTGACCCCTACATTTGTGCATGTGGTTAACTGACAATTTAAACTACAAAATTCTTTTTTTTTTCCCATAGATATTTAAATTGCAGTATTTGACTTGAGGAACAGTATGCCTAGTTTATTCACAAACTAGCAGACACCCACAAAACATTTGCAGTCAAATTAGTATCTTTACTGCAACAGTACTTCTTTAAGTACAGGATTCCTAGAATTATACAAATGAATTCTAACTGTAGACACCAAAATCTATAAGTCCACTTGTCTTAGGCATTAGTTAAGCCTTTATTTAGTATGGCTTATATTCAATAAAGAGATAAATTAACACTGTAACTCTCGAATTTTTTTGTTTTAGTTTAGTTAGAGCTAAATTTTACTTTACTTAATACTATCCATAAATAAACTTATGCCATTATTCTACAGCCTTAATATTAGACATTTTTAAAACTTTTGATAAGCTTTTTATGTGTTGTTGTACAAAATATCCACTAAAGTACATTTACATCCATTGAAATAAAGTGCACATTTAAACAGTCAGATGGATATACATTTTCAGAATAGACAAATACTGTGTATTATTAGAATAGATAGATGTTTGCTATTGAGGTGTAATTTCTGAAAGCCAGATTATTCATGATCAAAAAATTATTATTGTGTAAATTAAAGCTTTTTGTGAATTTCCATTTTAATCAAATAGGATTCTTGAACATTTTGACATGTTTTTTCCCACTTGTTTTATACAACAAAATGTGTAAAATTGGTTAAGATTGTATTTAGAAAAAACATCTTGTTTAATGTAGTTGAGAATTAATTTTGATGTAAATTTTAATGTGAAAAGTGACACAGGTCATATTTTATCTTCCAGTTCTCCATGTTGTGAAAGTGTAGGATTCATTACTGTATCTGCAAGGGAGCTCGAACCTGATGTGTCTGTGAATGATAGTAACAGTCTCATGTCAGTACCTTCAGACAAAGAACCTATTTGGCCACTTGTGAGTTGTTTTTATGAATTTCTGGGTTAATGCATGTCATTTAGTTGTTTAATTCAAGACAGTGGAGAAATTAATAAAGTAACTGTGACATAAGAAATTATTGTTTTTCTTTAAAAAAATATTTTTTATATAAACCATGTTTTATGTTTGTATAAAACAAATAGTTTTTATAGTGGGTTTAAAATAAAAGTATGAAATAAAAAAGTGTTTTTTGAAGAATTTTGTTGTACTATTGTTGTGAAGAAAGTGTAAATGTTTGGCTTCAAGATGCATATAATTTCAGATAGTTGTGAAATGAACCTCCAAAGTCCTGGACGATAATGCTTTTATTACAGAACACTACATTAACGAGTTAAATGTTTGTTCTTTTTCTAGATCAGTGTGTTTGATCAAGTTATCAGACAAAAGGTCATAGATTACAGAATATCTGTATGAATGTTTTTTTTTCTGCGAATAAAGTCAAAAACTTAATGATTGTATTAATCATAGCTTTGTGGCTGTTCTTTTTTATAAAGCATGATTTAAATTTGATTTAGATTTAATCTACAATACTAAAGTTTGGCTCTTCTACTTGATGAAATATTGTTTGATGATTCCTTTAATTTTCTAAAGCCATCAGAGCTACTTTTTACCAATCTGGAATGAATGTTATTGTATATATGTATATTTTGAGCAAACTACTTTGAAGCTGTTTCTAACTTTTGTTAACTTGTTCAAATGTGTTACTTGTTGTTGATCTATTTATTTTGTTAGGTTACTGTAATTCACAAGTGATTGTAATAAAAACAAAGAATTTGAACTTTGCCTATCTTTCATTATTTGTAGATATAAGTATCGTTAGAAAATGACAGGAAAAAGAAACTCAGTAATAGTTTTCTCTTGATCCAGGCTGATCGGCAGCGTACGTATTCCTTACCCACATCTCTGCCAGCTAGAGCCACAACTCCTCTCCATTCCCAATTGAAGACACTCTTTGACAACATCACCTCTCAGACATACTGTTTTCATACTGGTCTTGGAGCTGAATTAAGGGTACATGAGATCATGGCAGAAAGCAGGCTCTGTTTCTCACTACCTCAACTACTACTGTGAGTTTTAAATGATCTATTGTAATAGAAAGATTGTGAAGAAAGTTCTCTGTAAAGTTATTCCAGTGAAATAGAAAAGGTACACTTTGAAGTCTTGTTGTTCTTCTACTATTACGTATGAGATTGAAATTGTTATTTTTCATCATTAAGAATTTTAATTTATTATAAAAAAAATGGAGAAAAAATTTAAGATAAATTACTGTATTTTAAAAATGCTATTAATATAAGAATGAATCCAGAAACAGGAAGTAAAAATGTGAATTTTCAAAATGTTATGGAGTTAGGCCCATTAACTCCTGTTAACATGAATATAAAGATCTGCTTGTCTCTAGACTAATTCAAGGAAATTGACATTGTGTGTATAGACATGAAAAGGAATCTCTAAAATGCAGTTTTCGATATATTGAAAGAAGGCTTGTCATCAATGGAATTTTTATCACTTTGTAATATTTGTTTAAAGTTAAGTAACAACAAAGGTGGTTCCAGTTGACCATACAACTTTTTGATGCACAACTTTTATTCATGGGCCTGGTGGTTATGGTGCTCAACTCTCAATCTGTGGGTCACAGGATTGAAACACATTGCTCAGTGTCCCATCCTGTTGTGGAAGGTGTTAAAAAGTGATGGTGAATCCCACTATTTATTGGTAAGAGGGTAACCCAAGAGTTGGCAGATGGTGGTCTTGACTAGCTGACTTCCCTCTGGTCTATCCATTCCAAATTAGAGATAGCTAGCACAGATAGCCCTGTGCAAGATTTTACATACAAGCAAAATTTTGTATTGACATACAGTGCAGATAATTAAAAATAAAGAAAGAAATAATTGTATATACAATTATCTAATTCCTCTTTTGTTTGAACCAGACATGAGCTTTATTTTTTGAACAGTAAATAATGGTATGACTTTGTGGCTCCATTGTTTCAGACATACTCCTGCATGCTATAAGATTTTGTATTTTTTCTTCTTTTTTGTAATTTTTGTTGGTACTCAGAATTTATTTCTTGTATGTATATTTTGAAATTTTTTGCTGCAATAATAGTTGGGTATCATATACAATAGTAGGCTCATCTTAAGTGAAAAATGCAATTTAAATATATTTAAAATGGTAATGCTAAAGAAAGAATAAAATGAATGAATAAAAAGGTTTGATATTAAGAAATAGCCTTCATGTGTTTATACAAGTCATTCATTAAAAGATTTAGCAAACTTGTAAATTCACACAGAATAGTTATGATTAAGTTGTAACAGACCAAAACAAAATGCCACTACAACCATGGTCAAACAAAAAACAATTTATTAAACTGTAACAACAACAGAAATCCATAATAAAACTTTCAAGCAATTGGAATATAAATTTTACTGCTTACAAAATAATAAAAAAAACAATTATAAATCCATGTCTTGCCAAGATTTGATACAAATGTTAATAAACAATACAACAAAAATATTAATGTAATTAATTTCAATAAAAAAAAGAAATGGGAAAAACAACCATAAGAAGAAGAAAAACTAACTCCCGAAAGAGCACAGTATTTTAAAATTAAACTACTTCAAGATAAATAACAATATTGAGTAACAAATCGGCAATAATTCGTTCTAACTATATCTTGTGAACTAACTTGTTTAAGATCAAGGAAGGGTTTTTATTTAGTTGTTAGACCACAAGGCTATATCTCGTGAATAACTAATTTACATAATCTTTCACAACATTAACATCTATATGTCACTGCTAGGAGAAGCTTGTGTCAGTTTCATAATACAAATATACTCAAATTCAATGTGCTCTATCTGGAAGGTGAGTTAACACTTTAATATAACTAAATATTCATAGTTGAACTAAGCAATAGAAGGAATAATAAATGAGCAGTAAACAAAACCATAGCAAAATGAGTAAATAAAAATGTTTGGTGTCAAAAAATAGCTTTCATATGTTTAGACAATTTATTCATTAAAAGATTTAACACATTTGTAAATTCACACGTAATACTTATGATTAAGGTTCTTTGTTTTTTGTTCTTAACAATATGAATATCAGAGGAATAATAAACTCTTGCTTATTTCAGTTTTCTTTAATTTATGTGAACCTGATGTTATTTTTTCCAGAAATCTGTGGATTCAAGAAGAAAGAAAAATGATGGAATATGTCCAAGCACTGGGTGAGGTGAGGTTAAGATTTAGTGGATACACTTAAAACTTTTAAATTAGTTACAAGTATTATACCATCAATAGAAACCATTTTTTAGTGTCTAATAGCTAGGATAAAGTAAACTTTCAAAATAATGTTGTACTGCCTTTTACATGGTATAATCAGATGGTTGTGAATTTTGGAGAAACTTGTTTTTCAAATTGTTTTTCTTTTATATCAGCTTTTAGCTGAACATTATTTATTATTTCTGTTTCTGTAGTTTCTGAATTTGAATATAAAATTGTCATTTTTTTTTCCATATCAAAGAATTGTTTCAAAGATATAAAGATGAAAAAAGAATAAAGAACTGAACTGAAGTATTATAGAATATACAGAATAAGTTCATATTTTTTTAATTAGAGCATTATTAGTTTAAGAATATACTGAACAGATTATGTTTTCATGTTAAAAAACTTGTGAAAGAATTTTATGTCTTGCAGTTGATCATTATTTTTAATTTTGAAAGTATGACTTTATAAAGGTAACAAGAGGGAATCCTCAATAGCCACAGCACTTGAAGTTCTTTTAGGCAAGATTAGAGTAAATTAATCAATGAGACCTTTTTTTCCTTTATATTAGCTATATTTTTGTGCACCAGCAATACCAAATGTGGGGTTGTTCTAATACCCGATTCAATTTTATTACTCATCAGGATCACTACCTGACTACCCTCAAATTGAAATTCTTTTAGGCAGGATTAGAGTAAATTAATCTAAAGGCTTTGACCTCCTGAGTTCAAAGCTGTTACTAGATCTGAAATAGGTCAAGAGATGATGAAGCTATGAGCTAAAAGTTTGTACTTGAAGAAAAACTCAGAGCCATTCTATGAGCCGCTATGCCAAGGCAAAAAATATTTTTGTGTTTTTCATAAAAACCAGGAAAAAACAAATTGTATCTTTTATTTCTACTAATTTAACTTTGTAAATCATGGGAATGTTGTTAATGCAAATTTGGACAGTTATTATGACTTTTTGTCATTGATTGCAACAGTGGGTAGACAAAGACATAATTACTGTGTGTATTGAGACTGAACACGTCCTAGTGCAGCCCAGTGGTTAGTATACCTTACTGTATACCTGAGGTACTGGGGCTCACATCTCATTATTGTAAAAAAAAATCATGATCCACATTTTGGGGCTGTGGGTGCAGTATAAGAGTGACAGTCAAATCACGTTTGTTCTTTTATATTTTATTAGTTGGCAGATTGTGTTATTATACCATGCACTCCTTAACTCCTCCAGTATTTAATCAAACAAGTGTTAGTTGGTAAAGGTAAAGAACATTTTCATTTCATGAGTTACATCATCTGTAGTGCAACAAATGTTAAGGGAAAACATAGTATAAAACACTGCATGAAGAACAGACATATTTCTCATTAGTTTGTTTAAACTAAATGAACAATATCAAATTATTCTCAGAAGTATTTCGGTTTCTTGTGCTAGTCACAAGTAATACCTTATTTTTTTATAACTGCTATGTGATTGGTCAAAATCAATTGCTGTGAACTATAATTCTTGAAAAAAATGCATAATAGCTAATTTCTTTGCAAAAAAATACTTATGAAGGGGTTTAAAAAGCAACATCAAAAGAGTGTAGCTTCATTGTGTGTATCACATCTCGAAAAGTTACATC
Source organism: Limulus polyphemus (assembly GCF_000517525.1). Lineage (NCBI taxonomy): Eukaryota > Metazoa > Arthropoda > Merostomata > Xiphosura > Limulidae > Limulus > Limulus polyphemus. The sequence continues at coordinate 367,706 of NW_013665791.1, read as the reverse complement.
ACTTTACAGACAAGTGATCTTAATAAACAGTGTGAGGTTAACCCATGTCCCATGTTTAATTTTTGAAGTAATTCTCATGTAAATGTATATATATGTTGAGAATAATTAGGTATAACTGATATCAAGGAAACATGATTTCACATTGTAAGCCCCAAAACATGGATGATTGAAAAAAACTCCATTTGAAAAGAAAACTGATTTCAAGTGAAGTATTTAAAAAAAGAATCATTTTTCTTTTTTTTCAAATACATAATATTTCTGTTTATCTCAAAGCTTCGAAAGGAGTGGCAGGTTCAGCATAGTGTAGCATTGGAACGTCACCTTCATCTCATCAACACTTACACTCAAGCCTTGGATAAGCTTTCTACTCATCAAGGCCCGTCGTTTAAACCCTCAAGCAAAAAAGACAAGCATTCTCTGGAATTTGTGCCGGTCAACCTGCATTTGCAGCGGTTATGGGTGCAAAATATCACAAGCCGGAAAAGTAAGCACTTGTTTGTTTTGTTATTCCTTTTATGTGTTTGTAAGTGGAAAGATTAGCAGTTAACATTACCATCATCAAATAAAAGAAAACTGTAAAAGTTTTTGTGCAGTTAAATCTGTTGATCAGAGACTCCTATATGTGTCCTGTACAGACAAGTGATCTTAATAAACAGTGCGAGGTTAACCCATGTTCACTGTTTAATTTTTGAAGCAATTCTCATGTAAATGTATATATGTTGAGAAGAATTAGGTATAACTGATTTCAAGGAAACATGGTCCAAGAGACTATTGGCCAAATCCAGATGAGTGGTTTCTAATATTTCTTTGTTAATTTTATGCTGTTCTCTTTTCTTGCTGTATAGATTATATTCTTTTACCATGTCTTACAAACCTTGAACCTCTATGACACTAAAGACAGTATCACATAGTGTTCCATAACACGTTTTTCAAAGATATTTGAATTTGTTTTTTTGTCTAGGATAATACCAGATATAGTAAGTTTTACAGTGAAGATGTTGTTTGTTTGTGTATTTCTTACAGTATGAGCTAGTATCATGTGTCTTGTGTGTCTGTGAATGTAATAGTTGAAGTTCAATATTTTTAAAGATAGTTGGTCATTGTGATTATTAATCTTGGCTTGAAGATTATTTCTATCTAGTTTCTAAATTTGGGTATAAAATGGACACTCGTTTGAAATTAAAGAGCTGTTTAATAGACATATTTGTCTTAAAAAAGAATGGAGAATTGAACTGGAAAATTCTAGGTCATGTAAAAAGAAACATTAACATTTTGATGTTTTTTTAATTAGAGTATTATTAGGTCAAGGATGTACTGTACTGATGATATATATTTTTGTAAAAGCTACTATGAAAGGGGTAACGTTTGTTTAATTTGTATGGAAAACTTTAGGGCCTTGTTATATTTATTACAATTTGATTTAACAATGTTTCAAAGGTTTAACGTAGGTCAAGGTTTAAGAGAAAATCTATGAAAATTACAAACTTGTCTTTTGTTAATGAAACTTAATAAAGTTTAAGTATTTTTTCTCTTGAAGATAATTTTATATTACCTATCATCAGGACAGTGCTGAGTATGCCACTAGATTTGAGTAATATATTTTCTTTATAAGCCACAAAATGTAAATTTCAGCTTTAGATATTATCAATAAAGAAGTTGGGTAAAGTGTATAATAAGTATATATTTGAACAGATAATTCAAAAGATCATTTTATTTTAGATAAACTTCTAAAATATTCCTATGGTGACAAAATATTTCTTTTATTACAGGGCTATAGTTGAATACTAGCAAGCCAAGATAATACTTTAAAAGTGGTATACCCAGTGTAGGAATGATATAATATCATAATTGTGTTGACCAGTACAAAAAGTGTTGGAATAGCACTGGGATGATGGCAAAAGAACCGGTATTTTATCAAGTGCATTACTGTTAACAGAAGTGTTCTAGTGAAAGATTACAGAGCTAATCTTGTGTTTAACATTTAGTGGCTAGGATGAAGTGGGAAGTGTTAAGGATGAAACAATAAATGTAGAAATGTGTTTTTTTAATAAATTTGTGACTAAAACAATAACATTTTGGTTAAAGATATAAATTTTGTAATAATTATTATTGTTTCTTTGCTTGCAGCTGCAGTGAGGGATGTCATAACCATGGGAGCTTTACTGCTTATCCACACCATTTTAAACAAGGAGGTCTGCTCAAATTGCTCATGCAGCTTAGGAATTCTTATCATTTTGTAAGGTATAATATGTAAAGTGTTTACATAAAGGTGCCAGATTGAAAAATATAAGATTATTGTTTCTCAGTTGTAAAATATAATCAGAACTGAACTTAAAAATTTTTACATTTATAAACAATGCTACAGTCTCTATAGATAGTCTCTAAAAATTTTCAAGCAAAATTATTAGCAGTCAATGTTAGATGTTTACAAGGCAGAAGAACTTGCAACTCTGCAATGTCTGTGGCTCTTAGAGTTCCAATAGAAAAATATCTAATACTAGTTGTAAAGAGAATACATTTTTATGTCTAGTCATCATATTGCCCAATCATCTTTCTGTATGTTTGACAATTTTACAGTACTTTTTCTATGTTTCTTTTAATTCATCCATAAAGTAGGTCAACAGTATATTTATCTATTCCTTCTGATTCTCTTTCCAACATTTGGTTTATCACACTTTAGATTCATATGCCCATATTTAGTGCGTCTGACTTGCCAATCATCAGTTCGGCTATCTATCTGCTACCTGAGCTGTCCTTTTCACTTTTATGTATTCCATTCTCTAATTCAGATATTAGTATCCCTTCCTGTTTTAAGTTATTCAATTTACATCTGTCATCCTCTTTTAAGCAGCAGCATAGTGGCTCATAGAATAGCTCTGAGTTTTTCAAGTACAAACTTTTAGCTCTATCGTCTCTTGACTGATTTCAGATCTAATTACAGTTTTGGACTCAGGAGGTCAAACCCTTTTGATTGATGTTATTTGACCACACTCAAGGTCTCACAGATTAATTTACTCTAATCCTGCTTAAAAGAATTTCAACTTGAGGGTAGGCTGGTAGAGATTCTGATGAGTAATAACTTGGTATATGTACACCCCCACACTTGGTACTGCTGGTGCACAAAAATATAGCTAATAAAAGGGGAAAAATTATCATAGATTAATATAATTTAATCCTGCCTAAAAGAATTTCAAGTGACATGGCTATTGAGGATTCCCTCTTGTTTTCATTTTAAATTCTTGTCTTTTGTTTGACTTACTATTACCTCATGTCTCATAAATTGTCTATAAATCTGATAATATTGTCTTTAGACTAATACAGCATCAAGTTCATACATTGAAAATCATTTATTACAAATGACTGTTCACCATTCTTCACTAAAATTTTTCTTTGAAAATAACAATATCCTGTTTGCTTTCTTGGGAAATTCCATTCCAGATAAAATGCTTTCATACAAAATGTCTACTTAAAGCAACCGTGTTGTTTGTTTTCTTCACATGACTTCAATGAAGCTACAGTGATCTGCATGGTCATAGTGTTACGATATTTGTCACTTGAGTCCCATATGTATTGTTTGAGATATGAAATTCTCATCTCTAATATATTCTCTGATTTTTCTTCTATAGTAAGGATAGCACAGGACAAGCTATGGGGCCTGATCGACTCTCTTGTGCTGCTGAGGCCATCTTACGCATTGACCAACTTCAGGAAGAGGTCGAAGCTGAGTTGCAGCATTTGCTACATCTGGCTAGTCAGAAATCTTGTTCATCCATGCAGGATATAGTTAATCATATTAGCAGTAAGGTAAAGGTTATGTGTCTTAAGTACACTTTGTTTAGATAGCAACTATAATTGTAAAAAATATCTTGTTAATTGCATTAGCTGTGAGGTAAAGGTTACATTTATTAATCTCAATTTCTTTAGATAGCAACTATAATTGTAAAAAATATCTTGTTAATTGCATTAGCAGTGAAGTAAAGGCTATGTTTCTTAAGTTCTCTTTGTTTAGATAGCATCTATAATGGTAAAAAACGATCTTGTTAATTGTATTAGTAGTCTGGTAAAGGTTAAATTTGCCAAGTTACCTTTGTTTTAGGTAGCAACTATAATTATAAAAAATATCTTAATTGCATTAGCTGTGAGGTAAAGGTTATGTTTCTTAAGTTCTCTTTATTTAGATAGCATTTATAATGGTAAAAAACGATCTTGTTACTTGCATTAGCAGTGAGGTAAAGGTTACATTTATTAAGCTCAATTCATTTAGATAGTAACTATAATTGTAAAAAATATCTTGTTAATTGCATTATCAGTGAGGTAAAGGTTATGTTTCTTAAGTTTTATTTGTTTAGATAGCATCTATAATGGTAAAAAATGATCTTGTTAATTGTATTAGTAGTCTGGTAAAGGTTAAATTTGTCAAGTTACCTTTGTTTTTGCTAGCAACTATAATTTTAAAAGAGAACTTAATCATGTTAGTAGTAAGGTAAAGGTTATGTTTCTTTTGTCTTTAAGATAGAACTATAATGCAAAGCAGAATATTTTAAATTGTATTAGCAGTATTAAGGTAAAAGTTATTTTTCCTATGTTACCTTATAATATTCAAACGATGCACACAAATAAAAGAACTTAATAAACTGATCTTGGCCAAGAATATTATTAACAAAAATATTGTTACCTGGCTTGACCTGATGGCATTTTGAAAGGTCAGGCTCTAAGTAACAAACAAAACTTCAGGGACAGATTGACCCACTGGGACACCAGTCAATTGCCCAATGAGCTAGTGCATTTGATACATTCTTAGAAACTGATTTTAAATTCTAATGGTTTAGCCAGTATGCAGCACGTGATATTGTCAGGGTTGGTCTTTTAATGCCAACCTGTTCTTGTAAGTCTATGTCAGTTTATGTAGTATATTATACAGTTTATTGTCAGAAATGGTGACTACTGCAATTAGCAAAATAGAGTATCAAAAGAAATACGTTAATTAAAATTAATAAACTAGAAATTGACTGCATGTATAAAATGTGTCTTTCTGATGAACAATAAAAACATTTAAATTCTAAGACAAGCAACAAGATTTAAACATATAATGATATAAAAATGATAAAAACTAAATGAAATTATATGATTTTTGTAAATTTGAAACTAGATACTATTTATTAAGTTTGTTCTTAATTTTTTACACTTTGGTTCAGTATTTCCACTGTGAGAATGAAGAAATCAATGACACCTCTCCAGTCTGGAAAGGGTTATCTTTATTTTAAATTATAGGTATAATTTTCAAAGAGAAAGAAAATGAATTATATTAGCTGTAAGGTAATGGCTATGCTTCTTAAGTTCCATTCATTTTTAAATAGTAACTGTAAGTTTGGTTTTTGTTTTCAATTGATCTTATGGTTTTACTTATTGTTCCGATATGATACCTTACCTCATCTCACATAATAGTGCTGCCCTCTATATGCACAATTTTCACTCGTCACTGGCCTTGAAACTCCCACCTAACATCACACATTTTCTTGTGATATTGCTGCACTGTTGCATGCATATGAGCATATACTACAACCTTTCACCAATAGGAGTGCAACACACCCTCCTAGCATAGCTGGCTGCCTCTATACTGATTGTTCAATCATCACTTCTTAATTTGACACTCGTGTGTAAAGAAGCCTTTTTTTTTTGTGGAATTATCTACAAACACTTATTATGGAAATATTAAATGTTGGATTTTTGTTTTCCAACATTTTATGCATCAGCAGATTTTGTGGCTTTTATTTCCACATTCTTAATTCACATGTCAGTAACTTTCACTTTGTCTAGTATGGGACAACATGGTTTTTCGTGATTGACTAATTAACTAAAATGGCATCTAATTTGTCTTTACCTATTGGGGAGATGACAGCTATTGTGCATTGTGAAATGGAGTCTTTCATTCGGCCTGCACCATCTTCTGTACCTGAAATTCCTCCTGTTATGTTTCCCGTTCTTGACAGAAGGGATTTTGCCAGTTTTTTCACACCAACTACCTTTCCCTAATTTGCTGTCTTTTATCTACCTAAGTCTTTTTCATAGTTTTGGACCAGGGTTTTTAAGGTATGTTACTTTCTTTCTTTCTCTCCTTCACATTGTAATTCGTTCTCTACTTCTACCTTTTATGTGTTTACTTACCCTTCAGATATTCAAGTCCATATTGGATTAACTTCACCTCAACTTTGGTGCATGTATGCCTTATCCTCCCTACTTTTTACCTCCCTCATATGCCTTGGCATGAGTTCTAGCTGAATTACCTTTCTTAGACTCCCAAACTCTGAGGTCTTTTTTTCAGACTTGGGGGGGGGTCAGATTCCTTGTCTTCTGTTTGACTATCTTTGACTTAACTTTCCCCAGATTTGTTTTACACTCTTTTCTCTTTTATGTTATTTTTTCTCCATTCACTTCCTTTCCATTGTAATCCACCATTCCCCAGTAGGGATTTTAGCAGATTCTCATTCATTTATCTACTCTGCAGTGGTGTGTTTATCTTCTTCATTCTTATTGCTTCATATCTGGTTGACCTGTTGCTAGAATTTACTGGGTAGAGATGCTCTTCTTACCCAAATGCTTTTGCTTCATTTTTATCTCAAATACCTTTCTCTGGCTTTTTTCTTCCACGATGTTATTTTAGTGAAGTGCCCGATTCTCAGTAGTCATATTGTTGCTACATGCCAGTGTTCTTCCTCATCCTCACTGGTTTCCTGTCTCTCCCATGATTCTTCTTTACCTCTTTCTATCTCCCTTTCTCATGTTTTCTCTCCTTTCTCTGTTCCCACTTCCTTTTCCTCTGTTTCCATCTGTTCTTTCACTGCTCATAGACCATCAGTCTTGGTTGTGACTATCCAATTGGCTCAGAGACAGTAGGGACCCATTTTTTTCATTTACAGACATTACATGTCAGTTTGCAGCTGATTGTTGGGTACTTCGAGTTCTGTCAGAAGGCCTTAACCTTCGTTTTTCCACACTTCTTCCACTCTCTCCTGCTTCTGTTACTTTCCCTCCTCCAAAAGATCCTGTTTCTTGCTGGCATCAGTCCATGGCAATGTTGGACCTTTGGCCAAAGACACTATTGAATGGGTTTATCCTCTTCTCTAGGATTTTATTTGTGTCTTTTTGTTGTTCCAGAGAAGGCCTGGCATGGCCAGGTGGTTAGGGTGCTCGACTCGCAATCTGAGAGTTGCTGGTTCAAATCCCCATTTCTCTAAATGGGTTTGCCCTTTCAGCCATGGGGATATTATAATGTGATGGTCAATCTCACTATTCGTTGGTAAAAGAGTAGCCCAAGAGTTGGCAGTGGGTGGTGATGACTATCCTTCCTTCCCTCTAATCTTACACTACTAAATTATAGTTTTGCGTGAAAATAAAACAAACAAACAAATGTTCCCGAGAAAATAGGATTGGTGTCTGGTCATAGATATTTCACATCTTAATAGGTTTCTTGACCTCTTGCATTTTACCGTGAAGACTTTTTTCACCCTACAGTGATCTTTTGCTCCAGGTCTTTGCATGACTGAGGTAGATATCTCAGATGTTTTTTTCACATTTGGCTCCATCTCGCATTCCAACAAGTCTCTTTCAGCCATACTGTTCTCCTCATTTGGGAGGAAGCATATCTTGGTTGGTTGGTTAAACTGAAAACTCATATCTCTTACCTACTCAATATCTCATTCATTTGGATGTTTTTCAATTTGCATCTTCACAGGACCCTATCCTTCTCCTCTTCATTTGAGGGACATGGACTGATTAATTTCCCATGCCATATCCTCTCCTTTGTTCACTGTGCAAGAAGTTCTCTCTCTGTTTGGGACTTGGGCTTCCATGCAATCCCTTATACCCTTGGATTGTACTCCTAGGCAAAATCTACATTGGACTCTGCATGATCAATGGAACCTTGCTTGGGATCATTTGTCCTCCACCATTCACCTTCTTACTTAAAGACTTCACCTTGTGGCTTGACAAAACTAATATCACGGAGGGAGTTCCTCTTCCTTCCTTTCATCCAGGTCTCAACGTGTTTATAGATTTCCTGGATGAGATGGAGTTTATCTTGACTCTCAAGAGATTCTGGGTAGGTGGTCCCACAATGAATTAGCCCTTCATATCAATCTCTTAGAACTTTTGGTGGTATGTCGAGCAGTGGATTATTTTCTTATGAGGGTTTGTGGAAGTTTAGTAATGATTCATACAGACAACTCTACAGTTGTTTTCTATATCAATTGCCAGGGGGGAACTCGGTTTCACTCTCTTCCACATTCTTGACCTTCCTTTCCATGCCCATTCTTTACAAGTAGGACTAATGGCTTGTCATATTCCAGGTGCTCTGAATCTTGTTGTGGATCATCTCTCAAGACCTGTCTGGACACATATAAATGTGTTTGCCACTTATCTCAACACAAAACTTTCCCTTTTGTCGTCCCCAGTCCAGTCTATCAGCTCTCGCTGTCAATGCTTTCAGTCTGGACTGATCCAACCTCTTTCTCCATGCTTACCCTCATTTGAGGTACTATGCTGGGTCCTCCTGATAGCTTCATATTGGCCAGCTGAATCCTGGTTTCCTCTGTTGAACCTTCTCCATTCCTCTCTTCCTCTTCATCTACCTATATCATGATCTCTACTACTTCAGTCTCATTCCTCCGTCCCCCATCCAACAGTGTAGTCATTCTGACATCACGTATGAGATTCGTCCATTCCTTTGCAAGACATTTTGGACTCTCTTTATGGGTAGCCTTCCATCTTTCGCATTCTGTTTGTCTGTCCTCTTTCTGAATATTTTAAATCACTCTTTGACCAAGGTTTATCACTGTTGGCCATCACTGGCTACATAGCAGCTTTATCTAATACTTTCAGGTTTCCTCCATTACTGTCATGTATTTTCCTCTCCACTCCTTACTATGCTTTTCCATTCTTTTTGACACCTTAATCTCATGAAATGGCTTCATCAACTCATCTGTTTAGCTTGTGCTTCATTGGATGACAATTCATGTCATCTCTTCCAAGTTACCTCACATCAAATCCAACACCTAACTCTCTCCCTGGCTGCCCATTTCTGTCGTCTGTTGGAGAAGATTGTGCTGGCTGGCACATGGGCAACCCCCACATACTTTTGTCACACTTTATTTTCATCTTCTGGTCATTTCTATTTCATTGGGCTACAAACTTCCTTCTGTCACCATTCTTCCTACACTTTACTGGCTCTGACCTTTTTCTCTTACCTTTACAGGGCCCTCTTATACTTTACAGGATCCCACTAAGTGGCAAGTTATGCCTACCAGAGTATACTTAACTAAAACTGCACTATGTATGGCCTTTCAGGTCTGATATGGCACTCACTGATGAGATGGAATGCTCCACTAGATTGCTAGAGGTATTCTCACAGTATATAATTTACTAAACAAGGCCTGATCCAGACTGTACCCACTCGTGGAATATCATGAGTAAAGCAGTGTTGGAATAGCTGCCCATCCCTCTAATCCTACTTGAATAATTGGAACTGGCCTAATTTTATATATAGGGTTTTCATGGTCATCCATTGCACTGTAATAAGGTGTTGTGCTCCTCCAGGCTACTCAATGTGCTTTCACCCCCTTTTTTTATAGTGGTGTACAGGAGCCCTTACTACTTACCAGTTCCTAGCCATTGGGGTGGTGAACCATGAAGTATTCCTCCTGAGTGTGACAAATTCCACTCAGTTGAGGGTAGGGCAGTGGTGTTCTGTTGGTGTAGACAGTGCAGCTCATACTCCTACCATGGAATGAATGAAAAATTCCCGATGCTGCCTGGTTTTGGACTAGAGATGATCCACCACGTACAGTTCACCCCTCTGCCTGGCTCTCCACATCCTACCACTACGTGAATGTCAATTCCCAGGCAGTCTAATTTTGGATAGGCACAGGACCAGCCAACATAAGCCCTCACTCATGTGGTTGGTACAGACCCTCCTCCTACCACAGACCAGAAGGAAAATACCCAATGCTTCCTGGTTTTGAACTGGAGTTGACCCACCATGTATGCTTTCTCCCATCTTACTGTTGCTCAAATATCAGGTTCCTAGGTGTTCTTGTGTTGGATGTATGCAGGAACAGCATACATGAGCACTTCCTTGATTGGCAGAATGGAGATTGCTTTTCTCTTCTGCTTCCTGGGATTGAGGTGAAGTGGTATGGACCCTACTCCTACCATGGAGGATGAAAAATATCCAATGCCACCTGGTTTTGCACTGGAATTGACCCACCACTTACCGTCTGACAATACGTCTTTGGCACATCTATAATCCAGAATCAGATTCTAGATTGTGCTTGTTTTCTGTCCAAATTAGTAAAACATATCTTCAATATTGGCGTGTACCCTTGTCCAGACAAGGTGTGGTTTTCCACAAGTGTGCCTCTATACATTTCTTTGGTGTAGGCTGTCACATACCTTCAATATGGGTGAAGATTGCACCATGGTCCAGATGAGGTGGGTCTGCCATAGGTGTGCCCCTGTACATTTCGTAGGTATAGGGTATCGCACTCCATGGGTTCCCTTTAGGCATTTTCTAAAGGGAATGCATCTAGGTAATTTTTGCACCAGTTTCATCACCACTTTAATGGTATTGTATCAGAAGTTAACATTTTCCAACACTAAAAATGTATTACCTCCTCTCACACTTCCCACTCATCCTCCCCAATTATGGTGAATCTTTTCTTGTCTAATCTTGAAGTGATGATTGAGCAGTCAGTATAATTGGTTGGTTGTTTGTCATTGGTGCAAAGCAACTAGGCTATCTGTAGTATAGAGGGTGCCAGTTGTGTTAGGAGGGTGTGTTGCACTCCTATTGGTGAAGGGTTGTAGCATCCTCATTTGCATGTGAAAGCTCAGTAATATCACACAGAAATGTGTGATCTTAAATAGGAGTTTCAAGGCTAGTGGTGGGCAAAAATTGTGCATATAGAAAAGACAGCACTCAATTGGGAAACCTATTATGTGAGCAGAAGTAAGCATCTGTCAGCAATACATTTCCATTGTTGGAAAATGTTAACATCTTATAGATAGGTAAGAGAAACCATTAGATTCTGTTTCTCAATATTTACATATTAATTGTAAAGTAAGAGTGATCGAAGTAAAAAGAAATTAATTTGATTTTTTTAAACTGGAATTCGTGTGTACTTAAGCAACCTTAAAAATATGACAAAAGTGATCAGATAAATCCTTGTCATATTGATAGTGAGTTTTGATTATTTACTAGTACAGGTAGTTCTTGGCTTGCTATCAAATATGATCTGATATTGATGCTTTTAGTTTTAATTTCATATTGTAATTTTTGTCAATTTTCTCACCAAACTGATCAATGTTTTTAACTTGTTAAGAGCATTTAATATTCACTTTTACCTGTATACTAGAGAAATATATAGTTGGGTTATTTTGGCTATCATCACCATATCAAGAGAATTATATCATGTTTTTACATCGTATTAAGTTATTAAGTAAGAGTGTTCATACTTTCTTGTAGAAATAAAGTATATATACATATGTATTTTTATTTATTTTTTGTCATGTTTATAGGCTAAACAGCTAATCCATGTGTGTAACCCTATGCTGGTAGAAGAGGCCATAGCAGTGTGGGAAAGTGCCAAACCAGTTATTGATGTTACCCAGCTTACAAAGAATTCCTCTCAATCACATACACAGTTACATCTAGGTCAGTCAGTAGACATATGTGGAATTAGCAGTAAGGATCCTCCTGATAAGGGTGTAAAGTTACAACGCCAGCATTCATTACCCAATAGTGTAGACAAATATTTTAATGGTGCTGGTGTAAATGAATCTTCTAATCAAGATCACAATATTCAAAATGAAGATACTGAACAAGAATTAGCATCATGCCACAATGAAAGTAGTAAAATTAATAACTGTGTGTCAGAAACGGGTGCCAAAGCTCTCTCTGCACAAACTTCAGAATATAAAGAGAAGGAAGGAGTGTTGGGTGATCAGTTGAAAAGACGCAGTCTGTGTTTACCGTTAGGAGGTGTTGCAGATGTCACACTTCAGAAGAATAATATTGTATTAGAAGAGCTGTCCTCACCCCTTGGCATGTTTGAAGAATTTGAACCCTTGGTACGTTGGCACCTAGTCCTTTCTAATTTTATATAACTTGTTTATCATTGAAAGACTTAGATTGAACAAATATTTTATATCCCAATTTATTGAAAGCTATGTTAAATCAGGGATTGTTGTAACAGCTCCCTATAAATATTTAAATGTTTCTGAGGGTTGACAAAAATTGACATGGGAAAAATGGAAATCTTATTGACCCAACCATCTAATAAATACAAACTATTCAGGCAGCCAATGATACAAGTATTAATATTTCTAGCCTGATTTGAAAGCTAGTACAGCTGACCTTTAGTTTGAATCATAAAGTTAATAAGCTAAATACTTTAATTTATTTCAGGTATTTTTGAAGAAAATAAAAATCTAAATTTCCAAATTGAATATAATTATGGAAATTAAAGATATAAGGTATGGTATGATTATTTATATTCTTCATATTATGAAATAGTATATCTGTCAAGAAGCTGATGCACATTTTGATGTCTAGCAGTGAAGCTGATAAGGGTTGAATATTTAGGGTAAATTAGGGTTCTATTCAGATTGGGTAACATATTTCAAAGAGGAACTTAGATAATTGTTAACTTTTTGCAAAGTTTCAGTGTAATCAAAATAATGATTCTTGAGGAAAGTTTAGTTTTTGATTTGATAAAAATTAATTTTATTAGTGTTAGTAATGTGGAAAAAGCTAACTTTGATCTCATTATCATTTTTATGTTCCTCGGTGGCTCAGCATTAAGCGTGGTGCTTTATGTTTCTCAATTCCAACAATGGAGACAATGCAGATAGCCCATTGTGCAGCTTTTCACTAAAACATATTTGTTTTTCATAATGCTTCCTGTCATTTTAATTTGAAAATTAAACTGTTTATAATACACAGTTGTCTTCGAAACAATGTAATTATTAAATTATTTTCTCTTTAGGACCTAACACACTTGAATATCAAGGCCAGTACAATGTGTATGGCAAGCAAAGTACAACTATTAACTAATGAACTGGAAACAGCAAACGGTAGTGCTGTTAGAAATTTGTCACCTACCAACGAGGTGGCAGATTTACATACAAGTAATATGATCTGTCAGTCAAAACAACACAAAACTAATCAAGATTGGATATCTGAGCTCTCTCCTAGTGCTAGAAAGCTACGACAAGCTATGCTTTGCCTTCAGCGGACGGCTCGGCTGACATATGGATTTTTGTCACTTAAGGTAATGGTTTTTAATTATAACTGTGAAGTATTTACTTGTTGCTATACTTATTATTAATAAAAACTTGTTTGAAGATTTTTTTGTGAAAATTACTACTGAAAAAAGAGGAACTAGAGAAATGTTATCAGAAAAATTAATTTCTGTGAAAAAGAGTGTTAGATAAATGATTGGTATAATTTCTCAGAGTAAGTAAAATAATTGTAATTGAGCCTCTTTCTTTTATTATTCATTAGAAGTTGATCTATCTCTTTATATTGGCCACTAATCTGTGTTTTAGTAATCAGTTTTTGAGTCAACAAACTTGCTCCAACTTGTTGACATAAAATAATGTGAAAACAGTGTTTTGTAGTTAGAGCAAAATCCATGAACATATGGTAGGCTCTCTTTTCCCCAAATAGTTGGGACAATCTCTGAGTGCTGCTTCAAATAATTCACAGGGAAGGTGAGATGGGGATTTACCTTCTCTAATTTTTCTCCATGTCTCTTTCTTTTTTCATCATCATCAACCAATTACTTATAATATGTGGTGTTGCCTGCTACTTTTTTTATTACTAATAAAAAATGGTATTTCATTTTATATTTTTTTAAAAAGTGAGGAAATGAATAATTTTAAAACATATCTACTGCCTTGTATACACAATAATTTGCTATTGCTGCAAAGGTATAACAAATTTATAAGAAAGCATTCAATTGCTAAGAGATAGTGCTTAAGATTGATTGATTCAGTTTTTCATTTTCTGGACGGCTGTACTGAGATGAGAAGTAGATAGTATGTTAGCCTAATTGTAAACAAGTATTCTATACCAGCTACTTTATATGGAAAAAAAAAATACATAATTTTTCAAAAAACAGTTTCTAAATTTTAAAAATCCATTTGATACACACTTGCATTACACATTTATTAGATTTGTTTGAGTACTTGTAAGATACCTATGAAATATTTGAATATCATCATAGACTAATGCATCTACATATAAATCTACAAAGAAATAAAAGCTTGTGGACATTTATAACTGTATTTACATGTTGTTTTTTTCATATTGGTAAGACTATTCATTAAGAATGATATTAATAAATTTTTATTTGATTCTCTTGAATATATTAACACAATAATTAATTATTAAAATAATTTAAAACTATTCTGTGGTTGACTTTAATGATCTCACTGTTCAGTTTAATGGATATTTTTATTTCCTACATTTATCATTTTGGAATTATGATTAACACTGAGTAATGAGTGAAAATGAGACTAAGTATTGAAATTGATTTAATAGGATGAAACTCCATTAAACACTAAAAAGTACTGTAGTGGTAAAAGGAGACTCACTCACATGTCCTAATGTTCATGTGCTATATTTCAACAGCCTTGGCCTTGCTACATAGAGCACATTTCAAAATGACAGATTTTTCTGTAGTTTCCAGTAAGTAGCAAAAGGTTTCAGGTCATGATCATAAGCCATATTTGGGCAAAATACCTGATGCGCATTTACCAATCCTAGCAATAACAAATATTCCTTATTAATGTTAAAATGATTAGTAATAATTACATTAGCTTACATATAAGCTTTACTGGATAAAAGTATTGTATTTTCATAAAAGAACACTACAATTCAAGCATTTAGTATTTTGAGTACTCACCTGAGAATGAGAAATGGAACTGAATGTACTTTAGATATTATTCAGACAATAGATGCTAATGGTCTATATAAATATCAGTAAACACCTTTATTTAATCCTTCCCTGAAAGTAGAGCCTTGTGATCCATATAAATATCAGTAAATACCTGTATTTAATCCTACCCTGGAAGTTGAAGTTTTTGATCCATATAATTATCAATAAACACCATTATTTAATCCTACCCTGACATTAAAACTGTGTGATCCATATAAATATCAGTAAATAGCTGTATTTAATCCTATTCTGAAAGTTGAACTTTGTGATCCATACCAATATCAGTTAACACCTGAATTTAATCCTACACTAATTCTAGAACCCTGTGATCCATATAAATATCAATAAACATCTCTATATGATCCTTTCCCATCAGAACTTTGTAGAACAATTTAAATAATGTAGTAACTTTTAAATAAAACTCACTTGAGAATAAGCTGGTTGTTAGAGTCTAGATAGAGATTTGTTGATATTTTCTTCACTTGTTTATGTTGATAATAAATTTTCACTTTCTTTTAATTCTTGATCTGTTCCTTTAAGTAGAACAGCATTAGACAACCCAGTGGTTAATGTGGCAGACTGTGGATCTGAGGCTCTGTGGTTTGTACCAGTCACAGGCAAAAAATAAATCATGCTCTGCACTGTGGGCCATGGGTGCATTATAGAAAAATTATGGTCAAATCTCTATTCAGTCCACAAGAGTTGACAGTGGTGGATGTTGACTAGCTACCTTCCCTCTAGTCTGTCACTTCAAAATGAGGGATGACTAGCACAAGTAGCTATTGAGTAGCTTTACACAAAATTCAACAAACACACAAAGCATTGGGCAATACCACTCCTATGCTCAGAAACAATATCATACATGCCATTGCTTATATTAACTGTAAATTTTATCTTCAGTTCTCTCTTTGAAAGTTTTTCTCCTATAGGTAAAAAATATTGTTATTATATAACTCTTATAACCTACTAAGGATTCAACCAATTATGAGAATCATCTGATCTTTGTTTTCTTAGTTAAATCCTTTTCATACCAACAGTTTTCCATGGAATGGCCTGGTATAGCCAAGTGGCTAGAGCACTCAACTTGCATTTTGCAGGTTTCGGGTTTGAATCCCTGTCACTGAACATGCTCACACTTTCAGCCATGGGAGCATTATAATATGGTGGTGGGCAGTATTGACTAGCTGCCTTCCATCTATTCTATCACTACTAAATTAGGGACGATTAACACAGATAGCCCTTGTGTAGCTTTATATGAAATTCAAGCCAAAACAATCTCCACAGATCAAATAAAATTAGTTGATGTTACAGGTATTTTCATTTTTTTTTGTAATGTAGATAGAGTTATTATAATGAAGTTTTATTTCATAACAGTACATTTTTAGAGAAAATAAACATTTCATCATTTATGAAATTTGGTTCTTATAGAGATCCTTTTTCAGTATGTGGTCCACTTCTGTTATATATTTTTTTAATTATTAAACTAGTAATTCAGTAAAAGTTCTATTATCCAGCATCTCCACATTGTAATTAGAAATTTCAATATCTCAAAATCTCATTATAGGAACCAACATTCATTACAATTCCATTTGGAATGTCTTGGAACATTCTTGAAGCTTCTTTAAAATAATCGAAGCTGCTTCTTAGTGGTGCTACTGTAGCTTTGTTTACATTGTTTCCCACAGGCAAGCTTCAGTTGTTTGCTGCCTTTAAAGTGATTCACATTGTGCCTAATTTATTTATGTTACTTACATCTTGATGTTATGTTTTTTTTTACAATGTGCTAAAATGTTTTGTGTAAAATATTGTAACAGAAATGCTTTTATAACTGATATTTTCACCTATCCAGCACCATTTAGATCTGGCAGATGCTGAATAACAAAGCTTTTATTGAATTTTTTTGTAAGATATTACTTTTTATCTACCTACTTCCATATAAATAATGGTTTTTACATATAACATCTGTTGCAGGAACCACATCACCGGGCTTCAATGAGCTACATGATCAGATATAGGCGAGATGTTGTATTTTCACAGGCAGTGAGTGTAACTAGTTTTATAATTATTAAAGATAATGTTTTTAAACTTAATAGTATTAATTTCAAATTAAGGAAGCAATTATCAATTTCAGGCATGCCTGTCAAAACTACTAGATTACTTTAATACATTGGATATTTAAGTTCTTAAGTTTTTAAAAGCTGCAACATGCTATGTATTACATAAAGTGGACAGCGAACAGATATATGGGTTTTTGTCATTTAAGGTATTAATTAATGTGAATTATTCACAAGATATTGGAACTGCTATTTAATGTAAACTGTGAAAAAAAATTTTATACAGACAATTAATATAAATTAATAAGTCATGTAACTTTCACAAGTAGAAGTGTCACTGATTTCTTTTTTATCCACATTTTTAAACAATTTGCAATAATTATCAATGATCATAGCCTAAGTACTCTTCATGTTTGTTAGGTACTTGTTAGAAGCACTATAACAGTCACTAGAATGTGTATTGCCTACTTCTGTGATTTTTATTGTATACAATTTATGAAACTAAATAATTTTGTAAAACACATAAATATCTTATTTGTTAACATATTAGAGCAAGGCTTTTTGTTTTTCTATGTCTTTTTAATATTTCTTTTTAGTCATGTTATGAGTCTGCAAGCAAATGCCTTATTTGTAGCACTATGGCTGAAAGTAGTGTGTATTCGTTTTTTGTTAAGAATTGGTTGTATAGTACGTAATAACATTAGGTGAAATTTAGCTAAATGTGCCAATTGATCTGACATTACGTCTTCTTGTAAACACTTTATAGTTTTATATAATACAGAAAAACTAATTTAAGTTGAACTATGTGTGACAAAAACATTTAAGGCAAATAGGATTATAGTTTTAATAATCTGATGATAAATAAACATTTTTTACATGAAAAAAACTTTAATTTGTAGTTAATACTCTAAACTGCCTTATACTTCACCAGTCATTTTCATATGCTAACATTTGTTCGGAATATATTCTTTAGTTGTAGTTCACTACCCTTATGAAATGTTGACTTTATGTGGTTTGTTAAATTGATAGTACTTTTCAGTATATACCACTGCATCTTAACTACTCTGAGCAGATGTAGTGATAATGCTCTTCAGTTTGTTACTGTAGTCAAATGTCTCTTGTGTGCTTTTTTGTGTTTATCTATCCTTGATGGTTTCAAGAAGTTTAAGATGTTTCTCTTTCTGTGAAAGTTTCAAGTAAACCTTATTTAGCTGTATTAGAATATTACAATGTTTCTCTGTGTGTATTTGCTACCACTAACCATATCATCGAATTAGGTTTAAAGTGTTTTTGTAGTCAACTGTATGGTAATATTTAACATACATGTGTTGATAATATTTTTGTCATTAACTACTACTTGACCTACATTTGGAATGTTCTTGCTGTAAATTTCTTTGTTGCTTTAGCTGCCAGTTTAGCTGTTGAAGTTTCAGATGTTCAACTTCTGAAGTATCTTTTTTTAGCTACTTCTCTAACCAGATATATATAGATGTGTTTGCCACTAATATTTTGTCATTATAGCTGAACATACTATACAGATTTAAGATGTCTTTTGCTAATGGTTTAATTATTTTAGAAGATACCAATCTAACCAGATATAAGATGTTATTACTGCTAATGTCTTTGTTATTATAACTGGAAACACAAGCCAGACGGATTTATAATATTTATACTGTTGTCTTTGTTATTATAGCTGGCCATTTTAGCAAGGTTTAATATGTTTTTACTGATATCATGTTTGTTTTTGTAGTAACTACTGAAACCACAATTAAAATATTTTCAATGCCAATATTTTTTGTTTGTTGCTGTAGCTGACCACTTTAGTAACTGGTTTAATGACAGTCTTATGGTGCCAACAGCCAGATCCTATCTTTCTTAATCATTTAATATCAGCTGGCCTGCTAGCACAATTCCTTGGACTCTTGAGTTGCTATGGTGATGAAATGGGAATGCTTGAAGATATGATGGTAGGGGTGGAGGACTTGAGGAGGATAATGTTCTGGTTAGAACCAGCTCGTCATAGTGAAAATACACCTCAGCCTCGTATAGAGGGAAACAGGTACTTTTGTAAGAGAATACAATTATATTTTTTCGTTGAAAACCATATCTTACAATAGAACCATTTGGATAAAATAAACTTTCTGTGTTTTGATAAACTGTTAGCATAATACTTTAAGAATTATAATTTTTGATAACTGGATTTATGTGAAAGGTTTTGTTTTAAACCATAGCCACATTAGTTAGTACAGGTGACTTATCTTTATGAATTCACACCCAGTCAGCATTCATTGACATACTGCTTACCAGAGATTATAAACTTACAAAATGTTTATTAGAAAGGTGACACTAAGATATATGATTTTCATTCCTCAAAGGGACTTAGGAAAGGTATTATTATTATATTTATAATGATATAAATAACATCTGAATTAGTTAATCCTCACCAGTCTAGGTTTCCCACTTTCTGTTCTTATATTTAACTTGATCAGTATACTCTGGTTACTGTCTGAGTACTTGCAGATAATTTTTTTTTGTAGCTGCTGATAAAAGAATGTTGAAAATCTCTGACAATTTAAGTATACATTGTCCTAATTTTAGTTCTTAATATTTAAAAAACAAAGATTTAAAATATAGTAATTACTTAGTTTCTTTAGTACTCCTGTCTTTGTAACCTTAAATTTAGGTCAATTAATAAAAAGCAATGATTTATTTCTGCTGTTAACCAGAATTGACAGAAAATTTATCTGAAATCATATTTTCATTTCTTCTCTTTGTAGCATAACTATTCAAACAATTCCACAGCCAAAATATAATCTTACAATTAGTACAAACATTTTATTCATATAGCTGACAACTGATAATCCTTTTATATCTAGCATTTTTTTGTTCTGAAAAATCTTGTATGTCAAAAAAAGGAACATTACCAGAGCAAGTTATATTTTATTTCTTAACCAAGCAGGGGTAACTGTATCTTCTTTTTTGTTGATATATATATATAACCAAGCAAGGGTAACTATCTTCTTTTTATATATATATATATAACCAAGCAAGGGTAACTGTATCTTCTTTTTTGTTGATATGCATAACCAAGCAAGGGCAATTGCATCTTCTTTTTTTATTGACATATATACATTCTTGTAGATTATGTTTAGAGCAAAGCATCCAAACTTAACTGTAACTACTTTGTTGCTGGTGTATGTAAATCCTAGCAGATGATATTTGTAATAAATCCTAATTGTATGAGCTCTGTTACTTTTAAATTTTTTTATATTTTAGTATTGATAAGTTTGAATATCTGTTGTAATTTAATCATAGGTATACTTCTTTGTTCATGGGCTTAGTTTGGCCTTGCGGTTAGGGCACTTGACTCCCAATATGAGAGCTGCTAGTTCAAATCACTGTTACCAAACATGCTCGTCCTGTATGGTTGCCATCTGGGCCAGCCACCCAGGTGTAAAAATTCTTGGCTTACAAAACTACCCCAAGTTAGGTGGGATTAAGATCATTATGAAGAATTCTTAGTATTTTTCATAAATGTTGTGCATAATTATAGTTAATGAGTACTTGATCATTAATCAAATAAAGTGCAATCTACATCTAACCTTATAAAGCACAAACCATGGACAGTTTTTGAAGTTCATAATAATTATGTCATTGACATAGCAATGAAGTTTGATGTATACTGAAGCTGTATGGTATCAAAGGTAAGAAATTGTTACCATTAGTATATACCTATGAAGTATTTGTAAAATATATTAAGTAACATTTAAAGCATGCTACCATGTTCTTACCTCTAAATAAACATTTTTTCTTAGGTAGTAGTAAAAATGTATTAGAAAACACTTAACTGTTACAAAAAAAAGTGACAGAGAATTAAAAATTACCCATGTGCTATGGTGGATTTTTCATGACACTGAATACTGAGAGTTATTTTTTGTTTTAAATTTTTATGTATTTTATAGATGAATTACACCTGGAATATTATCTTCATAAGCATGCTGTCAATGAACTATTTATTTTACAGAGCCTTCCTAACTCTTGTTGTTCCTGCACCAGAATCTGTGATGTCAATGTTACCTAAAGGAAAACAGCATGGTTGTCGCTTCTCTCTTACACCGGTGTTCCTGAATATTGGCATTAATGAACAAGCCACACTTGCTGAAAAGTGAGTGGATAGGAAACATTGTTATAAGTTGGGTCTATTTTAAATATATTGTTGGATTTTTGTTTTATTATATTTATGCCTCAAAGATTTCTTAGAGAAAATGATTTTTTATAGCAAAATGGAGGAAGTGATACTGGACTTGGTCAGTCATAATGAGCAACTGAAAATTATTTATGTCTGAAAAATAAATTAAATTATACACTAAAAAACAGATACTACTATAGTTATGAAGGAAAAAAAGTATCAGTACCTTCATTTATGTTGTTTTTGGCCTGTGGTATTGAGTGGTCACTCAGATCATTTCAATTCACACTTGCAACTCCACTACAAATATTTAGCTAAGACATGTAAGTGTAATGCATATTTAATTATTTCATGTATAAAAAAAGTCAAAGTGTTACAGACTTTCATTTGTCTCATATTTCCAAGTGTTGTAACTGTAAACATTGCACCTATAAATTATTATGTTTTTGATGGTTCCCAATCTTATGTTTATTATAGTCTTCTAAGGTGAGACATCTAGTAAGAATATTGAGGTTTAGTGTTTAGGCTAGGTTTGTGATGGCAAACTATTTAAATTCTGTTTTTTTATCTTAATATATTAAGTTTATTTACATAAAACAAATATAAGCATTAAATAAAAATCGAGATTATGTCTCAATCGAAAATTGTCATCAAAATATAATCCTTATGAAAATAATGATGGTTCCATTTTTAAAGGTAGTCATTGTTCACCAATACATCTTTGTTAATTGTGCTGTATGTATAATTCGTAGTGGGAAGTTTACTGCTTCGATACAAAAATATCTAAGATGAAAAGAAGTATTTTTTGTTTTTTCAAAGCAATTTTTCACAATAAGATTTCAAAAACTTTACAAAATAAAGTAAGATATATATATATATACTGTTTAAATTTTTGTCTTTTTCACACACCTAATCTAGATACTATTTGAAACATTTAATGCTATTTGGTTAACTATTTTCACTGTAAAAACATAAAAGATCATTGGAGTGCTTTAGCCACCTTTGTGGTCCAGAAAGGGTTAAATAACTTGAATATTTCAGGTGATTATTAATAGTTCAGGAATGGTGTGTCTGTTTTGAGGATTTAAGAACTTAAAGCATAGGTTTTTGTCGGCCATTATTACGACTGTAATCCAAAAGTCTTCTGCTTTGAATATCTGATAACAGATTTCTGTTAATCATCATCAGGTTTGGAGATGTCTCTCTTCAGGATCGAGTAAATCAAGAAGGAGTTAACTTACTGAAAGAATATCATCGGCGATGTCAGAAGGCTCCATCAAAAGTGGAAAAGTCTACTGTAAGAGGTAACAATACCTTTGTGTTATTGGCATTAATTTGTACATTTAAGTAAGTTGGATAGTTAGTCAAATACGTGTTTTTGATGTACCATTTGTACATGTATCACTTTTAGCAGTTATATACATGTTTACTTTATTAGACTTAATATAGAGTTCCTCTATAATGAAAATTTAAACTGTCATTTACATTTTCAGTTTCATGATGATTTTTATGTTAGATATTTTTCATCTAATTTCAGACTTTCTCTTATTGAGCTTACTCATGTTATCTATGTATGAAAATCAAAGTTGCTAAGGAATGAAAAATTAATACCATATTTTTCTGACTCTAAGAAAGTTAAGTAACTGTTGGACTTCAGAACTATTTATATAAAAATATACACTAGACCCTAGAAATTGAATATTAAGAATAGTGACCTATTTGGCATATGTAGCATTGAGTCTCTGAGAGTACCATGTGTATTGGTTACACTTGTACTGGTCATTCAGAACTGTTAGTTTAATCATTCATTTGACCTTAGCACTAAACATTATAATGTAGAATATGTGATTTCTGGACTCTTGCATGGTGCACTTAAAGACAGCTGCCTAACAAGATTGATTAAGCATGATAGGGTGAACAGGAAAAGAAAAGAGTGTTTCTAAAGAAATATATGTTTAGTTATCATTAGTAAATCAGAATAAGGTGAATGTAATAAGTTCAAACAAACATTGGTGCTATACTGAATGTTGGTTTGGTTTTTGCCTGGCAGTTATTTTGATTTGAAAGTAATTATCTCCTAAGAAGTAATTATTAATCAAGGGTGCTCGAAGATTAAACAATCCTCCTTCACCCTGCTCGTGGTAATAGATTACATTTCGTTTAGTGGTTACCGGAGTAATGAGCCGTATGGGCAAATGATAATTAATTAACTAAAAAGAAAAAATGAATAACAATAATAATATTTGTATATATGTATATCTGCATATATACATTGGATGGTCGTATGAAGGAGAGGCAGGTAGGCAGAAGTGAAGGCAAGTCCAAGTCGGAGCAGAAACAGAGACCGGTTGTTCTTTGAAGAAGGAGTAAGTCGCCAGCCAAATATGACAAGTTATCGAAACAAAATGATGCAAACAGGCCTTTACAGGGCCTGGCGAGGATCAGTGGATCAAGGTGCCAAGGCTGGGATCTGTGGATTTGATGCCTGAGAATTAGATGTGGGGGGAAACGGGAGTACCCGAGAAAACCCACTTTCACTAGTCGGGACCAAATAGAAGCCCGACTAGTGCCCAG
>NW_013665791.1:338528-342893 GCF_000517525.1 Limulus polyphemus | reverse complement strand
AAAAGTAATAATCTATATACATATATAATGTATAATAATTGAAATGTGACTGTATTTTACAAAATACTAGTCTACTAAAACATAGTCAAGACATGTCACTTAGTAAAGACTAAAGGTCAGTTTTATATTATTGGATACGGTAACATGAGAACACGTGCCACATCATTGTAACTTCTGTATTGTTAGCCAGACACGGCCGAAAGGACAATATAATAAATATATATAAATGTATAATGTTATGAGGTCCAAACATTTATCTTTTCATGTTATAATTTGTTGGCATTCTAGGATGAAAGAAGCATAATTTATATTTATTTCCTAATTTTTTATGGTGGTTACAAGATTGGTCAAATCTACTGAACCTGAAGAGAGATTCGTTAGTGAAAATAACAGATAAAATATAAAGTTTTTTCTTAAGAAATGTTTGATAACTATCTGGACATTATAAAAGTTTCACATGTGAAATTTGAAAATTGCTTTGCATGTTGGATAGGCAACATGCAAAAAGTAAAAAAAAAGGTATGAGAAAAACATTGCTTAACAAACTTTAAGACTTAATAAAAAATTTGATATTTCACAAATGAAAGCACTAATGTTTACTGATAATCTACCAAATTTCGTTAACATACGCTTACTAATTTAAATATAGCATGAAAATTATATCAAGCACAAAATAGTTACAAGGTCGGTCCCAGGGACTGAGCCCATGCTGAAAGAGTTAAGTTAGGTTTTTAGAAGATGAGTAAATAGTTTTTGTGATATTTTAGAGTCTGAAGAAGATTATTAAAAGCAATGAAAGGTTTTTAACTACTTTTGTAATTCATTGCTGAAGAATTCTGAACATTTCCAGAGTTTTGTATGGATCAGTTATTAGAGAACTTTGAGCTTCAAAGATATTCTTGTGTTGGTACCCAAGTTCTTAACCAGATTTGTCTTCATGGAGCTATGAATATGCTTCAGAAAATTATATTGTTAAATGGTAAAAAACACTTAAGACTTTTTTATGATAGGTTTTCAAAATATTCTAATATTAGACTTCTTTAGGAGACATTAGAAATATTTTACCAGTCTTGTCATTTTTGGTTGTGTATACTTAAAAGTATGTAATACAGCATGTATGAAAAATAATATGTGTATAAAATATCAGTATTTAAGTTTTGTTTAGAAAAATAAAGTGCTCACTATAAAAAAGATAATATTTATATTCACCTTCTTTCAAAGGAATTCGACTTCAGGAAGTTAAAGTAGATGAACTGCTCGACCAGCTTCAAACCCAAGTACAAGCTCGAAAGAGTAAAAATATTAGCATACTTCATCTTGGGGCTGAGGTGAGGTACAAGATTGTTTTAGAAACCTTTTAAGTTTAACCTGTATGTTATGGGTTTTTTTTAGATTTATTGAATCGAAATGTAATGTTTGTGATAAAGAGAGAGACAACTGTGAAAGTTAGTATATGCAATATTGATTGTTTTTTTAATTTTTGTGGATAACTGAATAATTTCCATCTATAACAATATAGGGGTCTAATGAACCCTATCTAAGTATGTTAATCTTGTATTTACATTTTGGGTGTTTCCAGAAAAGCAACTTATCTTCGACATAAAACTAAAAGACAAAAAAACTTTCAAACTTTACTCGTGAGGTTATTTAATTTTTGTCATTCTGTTTATTAATCAGACTGTGTAGACGTGTATTCTCAGTATCATCTACAACCAGTTTCACTCGATTTCATATATTTTGTGTTTTGCATTTATTATTTATAACATATCTTAACTTGACAAGTTATTCATTAATGATTAAACTTTTGTTAGTTCATTAATTGAAAAAAAAAACTACTATAAATAGTAGAGCCATCGCTAAGTACTTAAAAGATTTGGGGCTTGGGTCTTTAAATGCAGGAATTTTTGGTGTTTCATTATGATATTGATTATAGTTTTCTATTCTGATTTTTCAAGACACCAACTGGGGATTTGGGGCACTTTCAAAAAGAATTGGAGCATGGGCCCCATGTGCCAGTGTCACCTCTGATAAATAGTTTGTTGTAAAGTTAGCTGGTATTTTTAATCCTAATATTCTAATTTATATCTGTTCCTGTCTAATCTATGACATCATTTAGCAAGACAAAAAAAAAAGGTTTTTAAGTATGTTTCATAATTTTACAGATGAAAATAAGGGCTATAACATTGTAATTTGTAGTATAAATTTAAATTTATGTCTTACATTTTAAAATAGTATAATTTTATTACGATGCATTTTTATGTTTATTATACCTTATGATGTAAAGTTTCGATAGATAATTGATGTGTTTTTAAGCATCTTCTATTTAAAATACAACAAAAAATATTATGTTGAACTGATGCATTGTTCACTATGCTGGACACTTGACAGTATGTATATTTTTTGAGAACTGTTTGAAAACAGTACATGAACTGACACAAATAAATGTGCAGTGTATTTAAAGATGAAGAGAAAAATAAGTTGTTTTTCAAATACAAAACCCCAAACTAGTAAATACATTAGGTAAAGAATATCTAAAAGTAGTGACAAAAAATAAGGATATGATATACCAAAATTTGAAAGCTGGTGTTCATGACATGTTGAAAAAGGCTGTTAGTGACTTTAATAGGTCAGTGATATTGTTCCCATGTACTTATAGTAACCATAAGTATTTACTAAAGTCACTGCTGGTTACTCTTGATATCAAAAAATCAAAATAAGATTAAAAAAAAAAGATAAATAGCAAAATGAGAAGAAACCCAATAATCTTAGCACTATTTAAAAGTAGAACTTCCTTCTTTAGTGGGAACAAGTATTCATTAGTGATTACAAGTACCATTGGTAGTCACTAATAATACTAAGAAATCACATAGGATATAGAATATATAAATCATAAAACAAGAGCCCCTAATGATCCAAGCATTTTTGACAGATCACTTTCGTGTTTGAGAGATAAACTGAAGTATATACAAAATGTAGGTTCAGGGCTGTAAAGCATTGAATAATTTAACACAGACAACAAAACAAAACCAGATACACGAGTGAACAAGTAAACAAAATATTTTGTCACATTAATGTTGAATCTCTTTGTTTATGTACGTTACTGGCCAGTTTCTTATTTCTCGATGTGACTTTTCACTGCCTGCAGAGGTAAGAAATTCCTAGGCTTTCCAAATTTGTCCTCACAGACAAAAAATTTTATAATGCACTTTCATGTAGTGCATTAACACACAATCCATAAATTACCTACATCAGTGACTATTCCAAATGACATATTCACATACCAGCTTGTACAAGTATCTTTGTCATTCCTTGAGATCAGCTTGCACAGATACAGGGTCAAACTGGTACAAACTTCCATTGCTGAATGTAACACTTATGTGACCAAAATTATTACTACATGTTTACAACCTTCTGACATCTGGTTTACTAGGATGCCATAATTACGTGAGAGCTAGCATTCACTAATGTTCACAAGTATCACCATGTTCCACTACTTTTCACAAGTACAACTGGTATCATTGGTTCCACAAGATTCTTTTCAACAAATACATAATGACATTGATAATTTATTATTAATGCCACAGGTAAACATTGCCTATGTATTTCATTTAACAAGTTATTTATAGTTCTACATAATTGATGTTTCTGTTTAGATTTGCTCTCGACTTAAAGGACTTAGGTTCACTTGCTGTAAGAGTGGAAAGGATCGCACTTCAATGTCTGTAACATTGGAACAGAGTGTGGTTCTGCAAAATGAATTTGACCTGGATGAAAAGGAAGTCCCTCGTGTGTTGTCCTGCATGCGAAGGTAATCACGTGTTCACAACAAAATTATCTGATATTCTAAAGATACTAGAGAGAAAACAAGATAAAATCAATAGCTGTGGCTTTAATTAGATCTCAAATTAGTCAAGAGATAGAGCTATGGGCTAAAAGTTTGTACTTGAAAACAACTTAGAGCCATTCTATGAACCACCTTGCTGTGGCTAAAATGGTGTTTGGCACAATGGTTTTAATAAAACTCTTTGTTTCTTATTAATGATGATCATGTACAAAAAAAAATTACAAGTATTTTATTTTATTAGCTTTAGATTTGCAATATACAGTATATGTAAATGCTAAATTAGGTACATTTACATAAGAAACCCTGATTGCAAATACTTAACAATGTATTTGGTCGTCAAGAAATTAGTGTCACGTTTAGGAACACTCTCATTAACACCCCCCCCCAAAAAAAAACGTACATCACATATAATAGTTAAACAAACCACCTATGTGTCACGTTAGTGTAGTGTATATAATGTGTAAAGTTTGTTATACTCTAATCTCTTATAGTGATGGTGCACGACGAGACACGCATTGGGT